>NC_050457.1:61008121-61246565 GCF_903995425.1 Onychomys torridus | reverse complement strand
CATTCTCGGCTCATCTGTTACATTGGCATCATTCCTGCTTTAAATTTTGTTGGAAGTGTGCCCTGAGGTTTAAGCGCCAAAATGCAAATTTTTAAATACGACACTGCGTATAGCTATTTTTTCTGCAAAGGGCAAGAAATCCCATATTAGGAATCTGAGCAATGGCGTAAAATCAGGCTTTGTGCTTCAGCACAGACGTTGGGCATGTGTTCAAGATGACACAATTAGCTGATCAAATATGTCCACCACATAATTTTATAAGGTAATAGACTTTGTCCTTTAGTGAAGAAAATAAATCTGAAAGTCACTTCTTTATCATAATTATTATTACATCTTATTTTATGTTTCATATTCACATGGTTTCTATATTATTATGTGTAGGATTTTTTTTGTTTTCAAACAGGTATATAACATAAAAAATGTCAAAGATTACATGAACCATGCACAAAATACCAACAATAATTTTAAATATAAAGATATGTATTCAAAGTACAGATTATTTTATGTGTTGCAATTGACTAACCATGTAACAATTTTTATATTAGCATACAACTAAATACCTAGATGTTGAACATGCTTGTATAGACAGTTTATTTAAAGAATAATAAAATCAGTACTAACAGAAGGAAGGGTATATCAAACATTTTAATTCAGCAACTGACTTGGTCATCTGAAAAGTTAGAAATCATATACTCATTGTTCCAGAAATAATGACTACATCATTGAGGGTGTCAATAGAAGCAAAGACAATAGTATGAAAGGAACAGTCTAAAACTGTATCTATCAGTAAACTAGAAAAGTAGAAGACATTGATTTGTGCCAAACTCAGGACTGAAAATCACCCATAGCAATTAATTAATCAAGCAACCCAATGGAAATCATTCTAAATTAAAATAGAAGCTATGCATTGCTTTCCTAAATTAAATATGACAAGACCAAATGGGATGCCCTCAACCAGCTATTTTCTATACTTATTAAGGATATTAAGGTTATTATCCAAGATTTCCTGTGGATTGTTAGTTGGAATACATAAAATCCAGAGTATATCAAGGATACAAACTTTCTGTAAGAGTGTAGTTTAATTTCAATTTATTTTCTGTTCTTGCACTAAAAACAGATAATGGAATTATGCAAATAGTATACTAACCTAAAGCAACTAACATGTTTTCAGTTGTATAGGAAAATATATTGAAAACAAAGACTTAAATTGGCTTATTTAGATTTCATTTTCTTAACAATATCACTGTAGTACATGGACACAGTCCCTTGTTGCCCCAAGTTATGTAGCCAAGTTTCTCATATTTGAGGAAATCCCAAGGGCCAGCACATCTAAAATGAAATAGACAAGACTCACCCAAGAAAATCCACCATGATAATCATTGTATCTCCCTTCTCAGGTAATATTTTATTTATTTTTTAATATAGGATTTGTATTTTCAGATTAATTCTTCAATATAACAACATATAAATATCTCATATCAAACATAACATTTCAAAGAATCTCAAAGCACATAATTCTAGATTATATGAATTATAATCTAGACATAATGCAAAAAGTAAATAGTACTTGTAACAGATGATCAATTAATATTATTAGACTAGATAAAGTTGATCAAGAGAGGCTAGAGTAAACTGAGGTCCAAAAACAATTGCAACTTACTATCAAAGAATATAAGGAAAAGATATTGCTAATGGATGTATTCTTGTCAAAAATAGCCATACATATATCATATTATTGTAAGTGAAGTATGCCTATGTGTTCTTCCATAAAGTTAAACTTGAAAAATAATATTGATAAATGTAATTTAGTCCCACAAAGATTACAAACATTTTCATTAATATTCAAAAGTCTGCTTTAAAACAGACATGATTCTTCTTTGAAATATCAACATTTAATTTAAAAACTTTATTGTTTATGAAATGCATGAAAACACAACAATACATTTAGAATATTTTTTAAAATAAAATTGATCTCAGTGGTCATGAAATATAAGATGAGAAATAAAAATATGGATACCTAATCAGAATCCATAAGTAGTTCATCTAAATTGTTATTTCCTGCCCATTTAATCTAAGTCAAGCTTTTTTAGGACAGTGAAATTTTCTTTTCCATTAATTTCATGCTGTTTTAATCAGTGGCATTAAACTAGTCCTGTTGAATAATACAAACTGGGCATGAAGGTTTCTAGTCACACTTTGGTTAGTTGCATTAATATACAATTAGCAAATATGAAGAAGAAACAAGAGATGGGAGAAAAGATTGTGTAGATTGGAAACACTTTCCATTTGAATGACTAGAAATGTCCCCAACATTGCTGAGAAAAGGAATAGAAATCAGTTTAATCTGTTCCTAGGTGTTCATGTAATTTAGTTTGTGATCTCTAATTTTCTGAAATTATGGCTATTTCCTGTCTAATATTCAAACAAACATCTCAAATACTTGCATGATAAGTCAACAAGAATAGCCTCATTCACCAAATCATTCTGGTACTAAGCAGAAATCTTTCTCTCTGCTGTCTATTAGTCATTTTATCAGTAAGTATTATGTAGGCTGCATAGAAAAAATCCTCACCATTTTTACCGAATTGTAATTGCAGTGCATTAGAAGAATGACTATTTAGAAAGAGATGCCATGGTGTAGTAGTGGCACAGGTGTTAAGGGGCTATCCACTGCTTTGTGATGGAATTTAAGGCCTAATCCACAAGTGGAAACTCATGTTTGCTATGGAATGTCTGGCCAAGAACCAATGTTTAGGGAGGTCCCATGCCCAGTTAAAGAAATTTCATTGTGAGGTGGGTAGAGGTTAATGACAGAAATTTCCACCTGGTAATGTCCAGAGATTAAGTGTGAAAGCATCAGTCACAACAGTGACATCTATAGCAGCCATCTGCCCTTCATTAAAGGTTCTGGGAACACTGTCAGCCAGAGGTCCAGGAGGGTCAGACAAAAACCAAACAGTGAAATAGACATTATCTTCCCAAAGTTGACTTTGGTCTTCATTTTCACTACAATAGAAAGAAAACTCATACATATACTTTAAATGGGCATATTGTTTGTAATCACTGAGAAGCATTTTTCATATAAGAAGTATGGTTTTGTGGGTGAATTAGACACTCTTTATAATTAATCTAGGATAAAGAGTTTATCCACTTTAATATATGCTTTCATCTTATTCATGCAGTTAATTTTAACTATTAAATATTGTCACTGTGCACTTGATCTTAAACAAAATGCTGAGAAATAATGAATGTTGCCACCTACATACAACTTTTTGATCGTTTCTGAAAAGATCAATATCCATTTGTCTTGGTCCTATTCTTAAATTGATTATTCTCCCCCTAATATATACTGTGTCATTACTTCAATGAGAAATTCATTCTAGGATTAAAACGTGAGTACATGAATAGGATTATATATGAAGAGACTCATAGTACAGAAAATCTGAACTTTCAGTATTTGACAAGAATAAATCACTAATTCTTTAATAAGTCATAAATATTTTATACAAATGTGCAAGGCAAATATTTAGATACTTCTCTGAAACTTAATAGGATTTATAAAACGTATTCAGGATTATCCATTGTGATTTGACTTGGGCCGGTTGTTAAGATAATTTAAAGGTGTCTTTCCTACTTCTTCCAGGCCTCCTTGTCATATTCCACAGATTAGGTTGTGTAATCAATGAAAAGACAAAAGTTAAAAATATGGATGCGGACAGCTGAGTGATTGTTTATGCTTCCAGGTTGTTGACACCACCTAATAATTAGGAGCAGGAGAGAGCTAGAAGAGAAATCCAGACCAGAAAGGAAGCAGATAAAAGCAAAGAAAAAGAAACTGTTGTGTTGTGTTGATGGATAGGCTCTACTCACATTGTAAATTTCTGACCGATGATTTCATTTGATGCCCATTATATCTCAAAGATTTCATCTTCAAATATCATCTTTAAAACAATTAAGAGTAAATGGGTACATTCCTTGCTTTGCAACACCTGGTTTCCCACAAAGCAGATCCACATAATTCATCATTACCGGTACAATTTAACATATTTAGAAAATTATGTGATGTTTTGATTCTAATTTGACCAAGGAAAAGTGTCAGATCATATATACAGCTTGAATCCCTGCTTATTCTCATATGTTTAGTTGCCAAATGTTTTTGTTCTTTTAATTACATTCATGTTCAGTTACTAGTAGTGGTTAACAAAATTAATTAAACTTATTACTACCAGTAATAAGATAAAAACTACATTTGCTAGCCTATAAATCTCAAAATCAACTCAATTGCTGCCTTAACTATAAACAATGTAGGCATGATTGTAGTTTTCACTAATGTCCACCAAACACCTAATAATCATCAAACTGTTTTGCTTTACCTCATTAATATTTGTATCTTCCTGAAAACATATTTTTGCGTACTTTCCATCTCATTTACACCTAATAATCCTAGAATCCTGGCAACACTTACCTTCTGATGTACTTAGTTTCACTAGAATAACAAATTCTAACTTCTAAGCAATGTAACTTTTATGCTCAATAAAGGGAAATGTAAATCCAGAGTAACTTTTATGCTCAGTGAAGGGGTATGTAAATCCAAAAAAGAAAAAAAAAGAAAAAAAAGTCATGCCCAATGATGGAAAATGTAACTGAAAGATGTAACAAATTCTAGAGAAATGCCCCAATCAAACTCAAATTTATCATCTCCAAAACTCAGTGATCTTCATGGCACACGTTTCCTCTCTCCCCCATTCTCCTTTATCTCATTTCACAACACAGAAAAACTAGAGTGGTGATTGATAGCACTTGCTTGCTTGCCTCTCACAACCACTCAATCAAGTCTTTCTTTTCAATCTCTGATGTATTCAATCTTTTTTAAATTTGTCTACTCTTTCTTGATTCAAACATAGATGCACACACATAGGAAGATGGACAGATAGATCCAAAGTATCCAATTTACTCATTTCCAAAATGATTGAGAAATGTAAATCAGTCTATATATTCATGCTGTATAATATTGAAACTAAACTGCATTGTATTAATGCATTATAAGTGATGATAGTTGAGCTTTATTTTTGTCACTTTAAAAAATAGAAAATAAGTTTTTCATGGTGGTCATGAGGGATATTAAGTTGATAACTGGAAACAAATGAAGAGTTTCTGAGCACATATTAACTAATATTGTTACTTGGAATTTATCTGTTTAGCTTAATGCCTAGTACACATTGTATTTGGTTAGGCTCTAGGACTGAGGAGCCAATGGAAGACTGCTATTCAATACTCCATAATTATGAGTTTTCTGAGTATTTCAGGATATTGTGAATCAGCAGTAATCAATTTGAATTGAAAGCTACTGCATTTTTCTTATAAATTACCATTTTCATCAACAGGAAGTCCATGCCATGTGGAACTTCAGGGTGATACTCATCCTTTTGTTTCTTGTAATGATGATAATTACATTGATAACTTCATGAGCCTAGAAGTATGTAGTAACAGTATGGAATGGAGGTTAGCTAAGGAACAGTAGCAGTGCACAGAGGAGGTAACTGTCATATCATTCAAGATACATCACTACCATATTATCCTTTGGGAGTTCAAAGAAATGGCTAGCAAAGTTTTAAGGGCCCTTGTCTTCTAGACACTGGAAAACAGAATGAAGCTTCTCATCATTATTGCCAGGACTTTCTAGTAGACTAGGCCCAAACACTGTCTTGATAGTTTAACATGAATGCAAACTTGGGCTAACACAAATACTAGGAATTGTTGGCACCACAAACTTCTTTAGGCCACCAGGGAAATATATAAGATTGAGAGGGGGAAAAAAAAAAAGATTGAGAGGGCCAGGCAAATTATCATGACAGCCTGCCCTAATAACTCAGTTAACAAACTGGCCTAGGTCCCTGCGTTTGGAACCAAGCAAGCAGTTCCCAAAAGAGTAACAAAGGGTAATCAATCCCCAACACTAAACAGCAAGGATGAAAAGGGCTGGTGTTCTAAGCAATAAACAACTCAAGATGATAAACAAATAAGGATGAAAGCTGAGACTTGTCCAGACCTGCCAAAAAGGGAAAACTATACCCCTGACCAGCCTCTAACTAGCCCTAGCCAATTAGACCATACTAATATAATTGGCACTTGTTTCAGCCAATCATATCTAAAGTGACCTAACTTCCTTGACTGCTCCCCTTTTTTAGGCTTAAAAGGAGTCCACTTCCCTCTCAGAGCCTTCATCATCTTGCGTTTAGGTGGGATGGAAGACCCCAGCATGCTTCCTGCTGATTGCATATGTGTTCTTTTGTGCAACTTCTCTAGGACCCAGCATAGATAATTATTAAAAGGAAATAAGTGATAAAATTGACCTGCTTCCAGTGATCTGGAAGAAAATCCTGTCTCTGACAGCTAGGAGCTCAGGTTGCAGAGAAACAAAGCCAGGTCCTCATTATACAATTAGGTGAGTCATAAGGCAAACTTAATTTCTGACAGCTAAAGTGTGGACATTGATTGGAAAAAAAAATATATGATCTTGTGATTTAGGATGACAATGGGGAAGCACGCAGAGTAGGTTGAGGGTATTGAATCCTCAGATTCCAATAGAACCATTTTACCTTAAAAAAAAAGTAGCTATTTATTCCTAGAGCAGATGCATTCCCATCCCCTGCCTACCTCTACTCCCCTCAGGGTCCCCTGTAAGTCTTCCTGAGGGAATTAATCCTGCCTACTATGTAGAGCAGGCAATTTACCCTAAACATTTCAGAAAAAAAAGCAATGTACATGTTTCTTAGGAACCACAGAACACTGACTCCTGACCTACAACTAAACACAAAGCTAAGTAAGTACCGAGAGATGAGATAGAAAATTGTACTACACCACTAAAGAAATTTATGAGTTGTTAATTCATTCAAGTAGAAATCTGGAGATACATATTAAATTGAATTTTAAGGATGTTGGACAGTGACAGAAGGAACATAAAGTTTGATAGGTTGAATATATGGAGATAAGTTCATGATGCAAAATTTTAAGTTTATTAAAGCTCTAGGAATTTATTTGATTAGTTTGTCTAAGTATTTATGAAAAAAAGTCCAGCTGGAAAAGAGTTAGAGATACCTTATATTCCTTAGTTTGTTTTTGATGAAGGAATTTTAAACCTCTGAGAAATAAGAATGCTTGATTTGATTGATTCATTGTTACTGCAAATAGGAAAGCCCAGAAGACCCGTCTTTCACTAGTACTAAACACCTATAAAGGCTCTTGACTAATATAGTTACATTACTAAAGAATTCCAAGTAATTACAAAGGATACCTTTCTAATTAGCAATTTCTAATCACTAAAGTGATTAGAAACATTGTTTGATTTGCTTGTACACAATATATCTATGTCTAATTTCTATAAAGAATTTTCTTTAACACAGAAGACTCAACTCTGAATACATGTTAGAACGAGCAGGGGTTATCTGAGAAAACATAGATGCCCATGTCCATCTTTCAGAGATTCTGACTCAGTTGGTCAGAGGTAGGTTCTTTTGTTGTTATTGTTGTTACTGTTATAATTATACTGTACAATCAGAAAATGAGAATTGCTAAAATGGAGATATGGCTCAAGGAGAACAATGTGCAAACTCTAAGAATCCCTTACTATGTTAAATACTGGAAGTTTCTATGATCAGATGTTTACATCATCAGTACTCTATAAAGATAGAATACGAGTGTGTAAGAATATTGGTGTCATGTTACACAGAATGATTCTGTGCCTTTAAGATGGATTTGTCATTGAGCTTGACCTCACAGTGGATCTAAGCATTTTTTTAATTAGCTGCAGATTACTTCAAGTAATACTTAAATTTATTTTAAGGAATTACTATTCATGTTAAAGCTATTTAAAAGATCAAAGAAACTAAGTATATGACAAACAGTACATAATCCTGTATAAATATAAATAAGAAAGAAAACGTACATAGGACAACATTACTCAATTCAAGCTTGAAAATGTAGAAATATAAAATTTTATTTTTTTAAACAAAAACATTGACAGAGTGATGTTTTATTTCTGAATATTTTGCGCAAAATGAATTTATTTTATGTGGTAGTTTTATTTGTGAGTCAGTGTAAAGTGTTTCTTTTTATAAAAATTATCATTTTGCTTTGGTTAGGCAATGCTAACACTTGATAAATTTAAACTGTCGATTTTGAGCATGCAATGTTGGCATTAAAAATTAGAGTTATAACCTGCGGTACCAGCCCAGGAGCAAACTGATCACGGTTCTGATGCCAAGAGCAAGTGTTCATTCCCAGTCCTGTCCTTGGAGCTGGCTTGTAGTTTCATACATCTTTTTCCCTCCATCTGTGTATTGTCCATCAGCTCCCTTGTCAAGCATTGGGTACAGTTTCAATGACACAGATGATCCCCTGCATTCTCACATAATTTAGTACTCTGAGTTTTGTGAACAAAGACCACATTCAGTTCAAGCCTATACAGCAGTTTTATTTCTTTTGAGTTTCCCTTTATTTTTATTATGCTTGACTTTCCCTCTTTATCTTGGGATTCAGCTTTGACTTAAACTTAGAAATAAATCTTTCCCCTGCTCCCATTCTACTTGTCCTTGACTGCCATGGAAACCAAACAGAGCCATAGAAAGACGAAGAAGTGATTTTATTCCCAGGTTGAAGGATTGGGATATTATTCAAGATCTTTTAAATCTGACATAGCCTTCAATGGCTCACAGAATGAAAGAAGGGAAACAGAAACCAGACACACAAAAACTGTTATATTGAACCCAAATTGTCTCAGTTGTCACACACCAGTCAACAGGAAGAAGGGAGGTGATCACATTTATCTCTCAACTGTCATTGTATGTATCTTACACTAATTGCAAACAGCAAAGAGAAAATAAAATAAAATTTAGAAAGACGTAAGATATTATCTCAATAAAATAAGAATAAATCGCTTGACAGTATTCTAGGGTACGGGTCAGTTTTCTGCACTTTTTATTTTTTCCAGAAAATAACACCTTTCAAAGTCAGATCCAAGTTTTTTGTTTGTTTGTTTTTTTGTGTTGTTTTTGTTTTTTCTTATTATGACATTTTACCAAATGATCATTTCTGATGTTTATTATTGTCTCAGTTAATCCCTGACTGTGTTTTGGAAAAGAATCAGAAGTAAGGGATTCTAGGGAAAGATGGGGTAAAACAAGGCAGTTTCTGTTTTGAAAATCTGATGCCCATCACTGCACCAACTTTTAGTGCCTTGCCTCAGTGACAGATGTCATCTGCATCATTTCTTATAGACCGTTAGTAAATCATGAGCCTATTATTATTAATTTGATAATCATAAGAAGCAGAAACCTATGGTAACATTTTATAATTTAAACTTTTAATAATAGGTTATATAAAATCCTATGTGAAGTTCCAAGTGGCTACTGTATAGTCTGGGTCTGGTAAACACTAGTGTGCATTTTTTTATTTATAATATTTTACTTTTTCCTGTCATTGAAAATATTTTCTTCTCACATAATTTAACCTGATTAGTTTCCCTACCCACTTCCTCCACCCTTTCCTTCCCAGTCATATCCACTCCCTTTCTGTCTCTACTCAGAAAACAAACAGCAACCAAACTTGACTGGGAAAAAAATCAATGTGAAATGATTCCTAAATGATATTCTGCCATACTCATAGATTGGTTCCTACCCCAATTGTCATCAGAGAGGCTTCACCCAGCAACTGATGGGAGTAGATGAAAAGATGTACAGCCAGACATTAGGCAGAGCTCTGGCACCCCCACAGAAGAGGAGGAGGAAGGAGGGTAGGAGCCAGAGAGGTTGAGGACACCAGGAGAACATGGCTCAGAGAAGCAAGTAAACAGGGCCCATAGGAGTTCCCAGAGACTATAGTGACAACCATGGAGCCAAGCCTGTTTGGGTCTCAGCCAGGTCCTCTGCATACATGTTATGGTTGTATAGCTTGATGTTCTTGTGGGAGTGAGGTATGTCTGACTCTTTTGCCTTCTCTTGGGATCCTTTTCCTTGGTCTGGGTTGCTATGTCTAGTCTTGATGTGAAGGTTTGTTCCAGTTTTATTTTAACTCAGGCCTTGTTTGTTTGATATCCCTGAAAGGCCAGTTTTTTCTGAAGAGAAACAGAGGAAGAGTGGATCAGGAGACAGGGAAGATGGGTGGGGGTTGGGGGTGGAGGTGGAGTGGGGGGGTAGTGAAGGGAGAGAAGACTGTGGTCCAGAAATAGAAATAAATATAAAAATGTAAATAAAAAAGGAAAATAAACAGGCTTCTAAGGTGTAGTAATGAAATAAAAATATAGCTTATTATAATGAAATAGAATAAGATATAACAAAAACTAGCACATCAGAGTTGGACAAGACAAATAACCAAATGTAATTTGCAGTGTTCAATTATGAATTTTTTTTTTCAAAATTAGGTAAAATCTTTTAAATTCTATTGACAGAGTTGTACAGACTTCAAAGATTTCTTCAGTCAACAATAGTGCTGTCCATCATGAGAACACAGAAGTTTTATTTTAAGATAAATTTTCATGCTCTGAATTTTATTTTAAGAGGCCATTATCAACCTCATCATAGGTAACATTACTACCTTATGTCAGAAATAATTGATTTTATATATGCTAACATTTCATTGTTTTCATTCTGCATTGCAGTTACTGTTGACATTTAGACAGGAAGCACCTGAAGATAAGTTAATAAATTTTATAATACTCACCCATATAAACTCCCTTTGAAACATATTTGGAAATTACTCACAAATTAGCTCAACATTTTCTGTTTCTTTATTTTTTTATTTATGTGTAGGATGTATGCTGCATACATATGCACACATGTTCATGTATGTGAGGTTGGACAAAGGCATGCATGGTACAGTCTTTGAGATCACAGGACAAAGTACTATGTTGATTCTTCCTCTTTGTTTTAGACATGGAATTTTTGTTGTTAAGGATTATGTTCACCAGCTTAGTATAACTTCCTGGAATTCTCTTTTCTCTCCTTTCTATCTTGCTGTAGAAACATGGGGATTATTGCACTCAACAGTATGTGCATTCTGGAGGATTCAATCTCAGGGTCTCATTCTTGTGAATAAGCCCTTTCCAACTAGTGATCCCCTTATCCCTCCCTCACTGAAAAGACTCTAGTATTGCATGCTGATTCAGTGCTCATCAGACAGTGTTAAAAGGTCCATAGGAAATAATTGTGAATTGCTATGGTAGAATGAACAGAAATGTGTCAAGCTCATTTCTAATATGGTGCCTTTCAAAATGCTGTACTTACAGTTATCAATATTCTGTAAATCCTAGGTTACTGTCCTTGTACCAGAAATCAAAAACATCTCTATAACTATACCTGCTTTATTTATTTATGTATTTATTTATTTATGTATTTATTTATTTATGTATTTATGTATTTATTTATTTATTTTCGAGACAGGGTTTCTCTGTGTAGCTTTGTGCCTTTCTTGGAACTCGCTTTGGAGACCAGGCTGGCCTTGAACTCACAAAGATCTGCTTGGCTCTGCCTCCCGAGTGCTGGGATTAAAGGCATGTGCCACCACCGCCTGGCTCCTGCCTATTCTTATATTCTCAAATGAAAAGTTATTTGTACAACAATTATTCTTTGTACCTCAAAGGAAATTGTTTTTCTCTTGGTCTGTGGAACTTGGCCCCCTCATTATTTTTAATTTTCTGCAATTGTTTGTTTTGTAATCAAACTTCTAATTGTGAATTGTAGTTCCAATTTCAGTATCTCCTAGAAAAGAAAATTCCCATGCAACTGCAGACTGGCAGATTTTGCTTGACCAATGGTAGATGCCTAGTGAATTTCTTGTAAATAAATAAATAAATATAAAATCATAATATTGCAAATTGAGATGAATATGACCATGGCATTATGATTGATGATATCAATTGTGATTTCAAAGTATGGCTATTTCTTACTGCAATCCTCCTGGAGGGAGGACTGAAGTGCTTCCAACTCATAGAGTAAACAAAACTTACCAGGCTCAGAAAATTTTTGAAACTAAACCAGGAACCTGCCTTTCAACAATGCAATAAAAGCAATAAGCAATTGTTTGAGAGAGAACAGTATCCAGGCTGCTGGTAGAAACTCCAGAGTGGTGAACTCCAAGGATAAAGAGTTAGTAGTCATCACCCATGTGGGGAAGGCATTCCCTGATCCAACTGTCTTTTAGTATCCCATGTTCCTGTAACTAGCCTCTCAGTAATACCCTGGTAAGTAACCTCAATAATCTCAGAGGTCAATCAATAAACTAAACTTTGGCTTGTCCAGATATACTATCTGGAGTAAACATATGATTGTGCGTATTTTCTCAGGAAAACATCACAAGAAAGCATATATAAACAGTCTTTAGAACAAGTGGTAGTTTGGGGTCTAGGAAACACCTTGACTACTGTAGGATGTCTTTCTATATGCTGAGAATATGTGTTGCCCTCACTGGCTAATAAATAAAGTTGTTTTGGCCTATGGCAAAGTAGCTTAGAGGCAGGCAGGAAATCCAAGCATAGAGACAGGAAGAAGAAAGGCAGAGAGATGCCAGCCTGTTGCCCAAGGACTAACATGCCAGCAGACTGGCAAAGCCATGGCCATGTGGCAACCTATAGATTAAAAGAAATGAGTTAAGTTAATAATAGCTAGCTAACAAGAAGCCTGGCACATAGGCCATACAGTTGGTAATTAATATAAGCCTTTGTATGTTTACTTTGGACCAAGTGGCTGTGGGATAAGGGTGAGAGAGATTCCCTCTGACCACAAGGCAAGGCAGGACCAGAGAAACTTCAAACTACCGTGTTTAAACAGTCTTTAGAACAAGTCCAAAAGTGGTAGTTTTTCATCTAAGAAAAACCTTGACAAAACACTTTTCAAATATGACAGGATACATGTTACTAAATAAATACTAATTGGATAATTTTTAAAATTAAGTTTATTAGAGAACATAGTATGTTCCTAAACATTACCCATGTGCTGATCTATTATGAGTGGATTATGGTTTATTTTGAATCAGTTTTTTTATCTTTCCAGACACTACACACAACTCACTCAATTCAAGTTCAGGGTAGCCAACATTCATAAAGGTTAAAAACAAAGTTCATGCTGAATTATCTTACTCATAATTTCCTGAATGTAGGAATGAGTTTTGAAGGTGGAAAGATGTACATTGATGAGTAGCTACAAAACAGTTGAGGCAAGATGTGGTCTATGTTTTATCATTTACAGAAGAAGCATAGTTATTCCTTAAATTGGAGGCTCCAAACCATGACACAGAAAAAACAAAATATTACCCCCTTTATTTAAAGAAGACCAAGGCAACTGAAACTTCTCACTTATGTTCTTTGAGAATCACAACCACCTTACATTTTTAGTTTTTTCTCACATTGTTTAGGTCATTTCAAAGTAAATCTGACTTCCCACCTTGGGAATTATCAATCAAACATATCCAAATACACAAATGGACCTCTACACAAAGACAGAAATTGGGAAGAATTAAGATCCAAATATTATTCCATAAATAATAAAAATGGTTGTTAATGAAAAAGCTATCAAGACTAGAACCAATGAAAACATATTAAACTGTTTTAACAAACACATCTAGTTCTACTTGCAGAAATAGGTTTATTAGCATTAGCATAAAGCACTCATGACTTGGTTACTTACATTTATTTGAATCTATCTATGTTAGGATTTGGGGTCTGATTTGAGGCAAGAGACTTACTCTGTGTGACCATTCATTGCATAGATATTTATAATTGATAAATTACAAACTATTTAATTTGGTTAAAGAAAAACAAAAAAGGAAGTCCCCATCTCTAGTTCTTCACAAAACTTCCTCCTTTCAGTTACTCTGGTCTTAGAACCCTGAACATTTTATTTTGTTTTTTTCACACCTGCTATTTTAAACTCTCTATTGTAGTTCTGAAATTTGCCTGCTAGGTAAGAAACACTTGGTTGCAAAGACAGCATTCATTTACCTCATGGGGTCACACATGAGGATTAATCACATGCTGTGTGTGGAAAGCAGAGTTTCAGTGAGCCTCTCAATAAGACTCAGGACTGACAGCAGCAAGCAAAAGAGAGTTCCAATAAACGCATCAGTCTCCTCAAGGGGCATCACTTAAATTGCAAAAAAATTGGTTCTGACACAATGGAGACAACCACAACAACAAACAACAGCTCATCAGAGTTTCCCAGGATGTATTGTGCTCTGTACATGGATTTTCATTGTAAATAGAATCATTTTGGCTTTCACTAGGGACCACAGACTTCCTATAATGTCCTTTAAGTGACTATTACCGTATTATTTAAGAAAAATGAGTTTCTTACATTTTAATTGATTTGAGCTATTGATTCCCCCCCACCCCCCGACTTGGACGTATGTTTTTATGTTTAAGTTTTTTTTTTTTTTTTTCATTTTCCTAGAGATCTAAATATTTTAAGACAACAAAGAAAGCAGAAACCCAAAGAAATATTCAGCGGTGAGAGATGTTCTGTCTTCTGTGTGGGGAGAAATAGCTTTCTGTGTTGACTACAGTACAACTTGCAAGTGAACATCTACTTCTGTACTCACATGCATAAGGATTCACAGGATGTGAATATTTGATTATTCTTTCAGGAAATATAACCTCAGTATTCACTGGATCTCAAAAGTGATCAGTTCCAAATGGCAAACGGTAAACAAAACAAGGACTCCTTCTCTGTGTATTTACCAAGCTATCTAAAAGGAAAAAGTCCCCATAGAAAATATTACTGGAATTACCTTTTATTGTTCTCTCTTTATAAATTCTCCTGCCATTCTTGGCCAGGTAGTGGTGGTGCAAGCTTTTAATTCCAGCACTGAGGAGGCAGAGCCAGACAGATCTCTGTGAGTTTGAGGCCAACCTAGTCTACAGAGTGAATTCCAGGACTGGCACCAAAACTACACAGAGAAACCCTGTCTCAAAAAATGAAAAAAAAAATTTTTTTTCTCCTGCCATTCTTTTAGGCTGGTCTCAAATCCTGCCTTTTCCTCCCTCCCTTTCTCCTGTTTTTTGATTTTATTATTTTTAATTTACTTTTGTTATTTTCAAGATCATAAAATTATATCAATTTATATCTCTCCTCTCCTTCCTCCAAACCCTCCTTGCTGTCTTTCAAATGTATCGACTTTTTCATTAATTGTTTATAAGTGTGGGGGTGGGGGTGGTGGTGTGTGTGTTTGCTTTCCCTAGAGAAGTCTGTTTCTCTTCCCATTCCCAACATTCCTTAGTTGCTTGTATTTTATTGTTTCATTCTTGTTTATTTTGGCTTTGTGTGTGTGTGTGCGCGCCGTGTGTGCACGCCGTGTGTGTGTGTGTGTGTGTGTGTGTGTGTGGTGTGTGTGTGTGTGTGTGTGTGTGTGTGTGTGTGTGTGTGATGTAGGGTTATAGTCATGCAGACTTTCCCCCATTTACTTTATTAGGTCTGTTATTGTTTTCCTTGCTCAGTTCATGTTTAGGCAGTCATGTTGTTGATACTTTCTGGCTGTAGCTTCTGATATTACCAGGAGACAGAGTCTCACAACAAAATCTCTAGCTCTTATACTCTTTCTTCCCCTTCTTTTGCAATGCTCCTGAACTGTAGGTCTAAGAGTTGTTTTGTCGACGATATATCTGTTTTGGTTCAGTCACTAACCAATGTGTGAAAACTGGCACGCTTGATCCTCGAGAAAACTATTTGACTGCATCCAATGTCTGCTGATGCTTCCAGTTGCTGTGACATATTTTAAATAATTTCAATAAAATATTAATTAATATGTTGGCAGGAATAATTGCTACATAAAGTCATTACATAGTCCAAAATTCATAAATTGACTTGACCTTTTATTTATAACTGTAGAAGGCTGAAATTAAATATATGAGAAACACTTGAATAAAATCAGCATTACTAAACCTGCTGGCCATATTACATCACATAACTGAATTATTGTAAAGTTCTACAAGTTCTCATATGATTTAGAAAAAAATATACAGAAAATGTATTTTCTTAAGGAGAAACTAGTTACTTTAAAAATGCATTTTTTGAAACTTAACTTGTCTTTGCTTTCAATACATTGAATGATGTTTAGCCTATAACATTCGTGTTTGTATTTGAGCAGGTTGTTAATTTACTTTCTTTGGTTTATTAAAGTAAGGGTAAAAAAAGTTTGATACAGTGTTCCAAAATAGGATGAAAAAGAGATGTTTTGACTTTCAATGATTTCATTATTTATAATGGCCAATAAACAGAAACATCCAAAATGTACAATGACTGATGGTTAAGAAAAGGAAGATATGCATAGAGTGGAACAATATTTGGTCATAAGAAATAAAATTTTCTAGGTGCAACCATCCCTCTGTTGAAACTGTGTTCCATGGCTGGTAGTTATCGATAGTAAACTAAAGCTGGAAAAATATTCCTGAATGGTTTCTAAGGTGAAGTTATATTACAAAAAGGAGCTTTCATGGGTTAGTACATAGTATTGAGATATAGATGAAAATAGCAAACGTCAAAACTCAAAACAGAAAAGAAGACAGGATTTCATTATTTTTACCATGAAGAACTGACAAATTCTTGAGAATGGAGAGATGTTTTATCTAATTTTAATACTATATAATGGGTATATGTATGATACATTAAGTGGAATGTCTTTAATAGATATAATTTCTATACAAATTGTAAGTTAAAATTAATCCAATTAAAACATAAATGTGTCACCTAACATGTACATTGTAGCTATTATATGTCAGTTTACATGATTTGCACCATGGGAAATAAAATGACTATGGACAAAACAATAGGAGGGCTGGCTCTGTGGAATGTGCTGATCCCTCCACTAGCATAGCAATGTGTGCCATCAGATTCCTAGCAGCCACTTGTTGTGGGATGTTCTGTATGCCCTGAATGTGTTGCTCTGATTGGTTAATAAATAAAGTGCTGATTGGCCAGTAGCCAGGTAGAAAGTATAGGCAGGACAAAGAGAGATGAGAATTCTGGGAACATGGGGGCTGAGGAGATGCTGCCAGCCGCCACCATGAAGAACAGGATGTAAAGTACCTGTAAGCCATGAGCCACGTGGCATGGTATTGATAGAAATAGTTTAAGTTATAAGAACTAGATAGTACGAAGCCTGAGCCATTAGGCCAAACAGTTTAAATAATATTAGTGTCTCTATATGTTTACTTGGCTGTGGGACTGACAGGTAAGAAAGATTTGTCCTGACCATGGGACAGGCAGGACCACAAGATAACCCCAGCTTTTTTATTACAAAAATACAAATTTAACACTGTACTAGAAAGGAAATCTTATAATTTAGTGTCAAATATTTATACTATAGATCATCATTTATATTACCAATAATTTTGTTTACTGGGTACCTTCCTTTGAACTAAACTATAGGTCACAAATCTAATTTCACCAGTATCAAATAGCCATATTTGTGTGTGTGTGTGTGTGTGTGTGTGTGTGTGTGTTTGTGTGTGTAGGTGTACTCATTAGTCAATAGATCTTATCAGAGGTCTGTTTTTCCAAATGTAAACTATTTGGTTTCAGTGCTTCTGATCTCCTTTTTAAGTAGTGTTAATTTTTTTCTAAGTAGAAAACAACAACAATAAATAATGGATTGAAATTGCTTTTCAACATACATAGAGTATTATAAAAAAACATCTCACATTAATTATCCTATCATTTATAGAAATGTTGGACCACTTAGAATTTTATGGATAAGATTATAATAAACATCTCTGAGTGTTGACAGTGGTTCATGTAGACAGTATTTCATGTTTTTCAGCGATCTATATAACTAGTTCTAATACAATCAATTTATGTTATATACCCTGTGCAGTCATTTAGTTTTAAAAATAAAATCAGTGTGACTGTGTTGAAAACAATCATAGAATATTTGTCATCTCTTAAGCATAAGATTCTATATAGCTATCTATCAAGACAAGGCAATTCATCTCTTTATTTTTTTATAATTTTCACATACATTTAGCATAAATATAATTAATTTAACAGATGATATAAAATGTACTGAAAGGCTATGTTTAGTCTACATTGTAAGGAGTCATTCCTACTAATGAAAGATGTCAACTTCAGATTCTAAAGAATAGCTTCCATATTGTCAATATGAAAATTCTTGACAAAAATATAGTCATATAAAAACGCTTAAAGAATATACTCCTTTAATTCAGGTAATTTTGTGTACCTGGGCAGCAAGGAAACTTAGAGAAAATAAGAGAGCATATATTCTGTTTACAATTAATTAGTAATGCATATTGATAAATGATAACATCAAAATGTGTTTGATGAGATGAATGTTACCTGAAACCACTTACATGCCTGGATATATGAATTAGGTTCTAAGATCTGCTTCAGTATATAGCCAAAAAGATTAGACAACAGAGATGTTACACTTGGATTGTGAATAGAGTTCATTAAAGAGAAACATAGGGAAATAAGAACGATGTTACTTCTGATCATTGAAGAATCAGTATGAGAAAGGAGAAAAGTGAAGCAGTCCAGACAGCTATAGGTTTGTGACCCCAATCACAAAAGCTAAATTGGCCTCCTAGATGGATATTGAAAATCAGACCACAGTATCTGATGGTGCAGATGCCAAGTGCTGCAATATCTGAATTCCATAAAGTATCTCAAGTGGTTTTTTTCTATTGTTTTCTTTCAGCAAACATGGACTATAGTTTCTAATGATTGATGGCTAAAGGTTCAAGCGGCTATCTTTGCAAAATGAAGGAAAAGATAGCACAAAGGAAATAGTAATTTATAAACTGGAGCATCTCTTAAGATATATTTGTCAATTTGACAGCATTTTGATTGATGGATTGAAGGTATTTTAGAGTCAATATTTGATCTTATTTTTTTATTTTTTGCCACAGATAAATATAAAGATGCTGAAGAAAGATAAATCTAGATTAAAATTCATTGTTAGGAAACAAAAATTATAGAACTTTAGGGAGGTATTTAAGCATGGTAAACATACTTCTTATCTGAAAGTTGCAATATTAATACACATTTTACTGGGGTGCTCAATAAATAATTAAATATATAAAAAGAAATATATATGTTGTATAGATTAAATTTTATTATGTTAACTTGGATTCTCATAAAATATCAGTAAGTATCAATTTGTAATTTTACAACTTCATCATAAAGATATTTGTTGTATTCTACAATGTTTGGCACTTTACTTAATATATTGTATCCTCACAATCACCCAAGGCTTAAATAGTTTTCAAGAGATGAGTTATGATGTATTAGTTTTAGGCATTGTTAATTAGACATTAATTAGTAGAGAAGTTAAAATACCATTTAAAATATTTTTTTTACTATAAAGGACATTTTATATTATCATACTAAATTTCTAGTATATTATAAAATTCATCCATTTTATAGGATACTGTGACGGCCGGTTTCCCGACTTCCTCCCAGGGCGGAGCCCTGGGTTGTTTACCACATCGGCTCTCCTGCTCAGATGGCGCTGACTTCCTCCTAGGGCGGAGCCCTGGGTTGTTTACCAAGTCGGCTCTCCCGTTCAACTCCGCCCAGTAACAGCAATGCACCAATCCCAATCCGCCTAGTGTATCAGGCCAGCAGAGCACGCCCACATCCTGCATAAAAAGCCCGTCAACTGCCGTGGTCGGGGCCCCTCACCTCCAGCTCTCCCTCAACCAAGCAGCGCTTCAATAAACCGTGATTGGAGAAGAATCCTTGTGTCGTGGCTTTCTTCCCCGCTGGCCGGGGCTCGCCGCAGGATACTATAAAAAATTAAACACAAATAAACCTAGATAACCTTGTAGATGAAAAGACAAAGGCAACAGAGTAGTTGTTTTGAAAAATTAACTATAGAAAATTATTCTGACAGTGAGTGTATCTATAATAGTTTTAATGGGATGTGACCTGTTTTATGGGACATAATGACATAAATTATGTACCTGTAATGTATATGATAATCTTTTGGTGCCTAATACCTCAGAATGAAACAACCTAGATGCCCCTCAACCAAAGAATGGATAAAGAAAATGTGGTACATATATACAACAGATTATTACTCAGCAGAGAAGAACAATCACATCATGAAATTTGCAGAAATAATGGAACTAGAAAATACCATCCTGAGTGAGGTAACTCAGACTCAGAAGTATAAACAAGGTATATACCCACTCATAAGTGGATACTAGATGTAAAGAAAAGGATAACCACACAACAACCCACAACTCCAGAGAAGCTAGCTAACAAGGAAGACCCAAAGAGGGACACATGGATTACCCTGGGAAGGGGAAACATATGAGTAAACTGGGGATGAGGGATGGGCAATGAAGGGTAGGGGATAGGGAATGAGAACATAAGGGAATGTGATGATTAAATTGGAACAAGTAGCAAGGAGGAAAGCAATGAAAGAGATACCACAATAGAGGTAGATATCATGGGGAAAGAGAGAAACCTGGTGATAGGGAAGTTGCCAGAAATCCCCAAAGATAGCCCCAGCTTAGACTACTAGAAATAGTGTAGAGGTTGTCTGAACTGAACTGGCTTACCCCAATGATCAGACCAGTGAATACTCTGCCATCACAGAGCTTTTCTCCAATGACTGATGGGAGCAGATGCAGAGATCCACACCCAAACACCAGACAGAGCTCAAGGAGTCCAGTCAAAGAGAGAGAAGAGAGATTCTATGAGCAAGTGCATCAGAATCATGATGGGGAAACTGGCAAAGATAACCAAACCAAACTAGAGGGAGCTCATGAAAGTTGGATCAGTGACTGTGGAGCCTGCATGGGACTGGACTAAGAACTCTGCATGGTGAGGCAGTTGTGTAGCTTGATCTGCTTAGGAGCCTCCCTAGTAGTAGGATCAGAATCCATCTCTGGTGCATAAGAGGGCTTTTTAGAGCCCACTACCTATGATGGGACACCTTCTGCAGCCTTGAGGGAGGGGAAAGAGCTTGGACTTGCCTCTACTGGATGTGCCTCCTCATGGGAGGCCCTTGCCTTCTTGTGGGGGGGGGAGATCAGTGTGGGTTGGGTGGAGGGAAGAAGGGGATCTTTGACTGGTGTGTAAAATGAATGAAAAAAAGAGAAAATATAGAAACAAGTAGACTAAAACATGGGTTTATAAAAGTGTACAAGTTGAAGGAAGTTAAGTTTACAATATTCACAATTCTACTGGATGGTATCCATGTATGTAAAGGGTATGGGATTCAAGGAGAATACTTGATATATATATCAAGACAGAGTTACTTTGGAGGACAGAGAGGAGACAGGCAACCACCACCCAGCCAATGATACCAGCCTACTGAGTTCTTAAATTCCAGTCTTCAGACAATGAAAGGATAAATCAAATTTCTTATGCTATTGTATGTGTATTGCTTGTTATGACTGCCCCTGCACACTAATATTCATCATATCCAAATGATTTCCCTAGTTTAGATTCAGAAGAGTCATGCCAGGCATAATCTCTACATATAAAAAATGGAAAGCAGTGATGTACAGGGGGTGAAAACAGGAGAGTAACACAATGAGTGAATTTAAATAGTTCTCTCAATTAAATTAAGTGATATGATAGGGAGAAGATACCACTTTCTTTTCAATAAATTTTCTACATTGTTGATCAATATCCATCACATTTGTTAATTTTCTTGCATGAACATTAATATTTTTTCATCTTTTTATCTCCTTGGCTATCATAGCAAACAGACTGAGTAATTTTATCTTTCTTATTTTTCATAGTGATATTTGTTTAGGACTAGAAACTATCTGACTCAACATAATCTCAGAAAATATGTTGGGAAGGAAGAAATGAAGGTATTCAAATAGAACATACATCTTGCCTACATGTCAATGGAAATAAAAAACTGACTTTGGGGCATATTGGGGAGACTCTACCTATTGAGAAATAAAAGGAGGTAATATGAACTATAAAGGGGAGTTCCTCATCATTTAACTAGCACTTTTGTTGGCCAACTTTATTTACAGATTAGGAAGATAAACAGTATTTTATTTTCCTTCATTTTATTTAAGCAAATTTATAATGGACATTGCATTCTGTTTTTAAATTAAGTGATAAAACAAATAATATTGTGGAACACAACAAATGAAAAATTTACAAAATCGAAGTTATAGGCAATAGCATGAAAACCAGGCAGAGAACCACATGTGAGAAAATAAACATAAAAGGCATACTAAAGCTACTGAAATTACACAGCAATGATATGTGGAGAAATTGACGAAGATTTAAAATACCACTGTATGGATAATATTTCATTATTTTCTCAAATTTGGTTTTGTAATAATAGTAAACAGGTGATGCTTCAGAATGTAGCTTGACTTGAAAATAATGTAACATTTCTATCTACAAAGAAGAGGTCATAGAATGGAACTCAATAGCAATGAAACTTTACCACAGATGAACAACTTCACATTTCTCCATTTTGCTACACTTCACAATTCCCATAGACATTTCATTTTCATTTTTGGTCTAAAAGCAGACATTTCAAATACATTCTTTGAGTGAGATCATGTGTTCTTTTAGGAACAGGATGGCTGGCATTGGACTGAAAAAAAGAGTCAACCTTTTGTTGTTTACAAATCTGATCACTCAGATTAACCATAGTTGTCAAATATGATCATGTGTCCTTTCTTTTAAAGGGTAAATACTGTTGCACTCCCTGATGACTGATGCCCTTTGACTTATAGTGGGACCACTTAACTTTTTTGTGACAGAGTGAAAGTGACATGCATCTCAAAGGGTCTGCTCTGTGAACTACAGATTTTGATGTTTTCCTGGCCTAGGTGATAAAACAGTCTTCCCTACAGGACCCTGCCTGGGGATAAACAGTTTGTCCTATGAATTGTATTATATTACCTTACTGCTATGATACTTGGACAGTAAATTTTTATTACTAAACTTCTTATATAATAAGTTTAAATAATTAAATTTTATTATTAATAAAATTTATATTAGTTAAATTCAATAATCAAATAAAATTTAATAATAAGAATTAAAATATAGTTATTCATGATTACATTTTTTATTTACAATGTTTCCAAGTGATGTTGGGTTTCTGAGAATGAAACCTTGAGAGATAAGTCAAGGTAGTTATATTCACCACATTTTCCTTATCTCTTTCTTCTTGGACTAATAAAGATTTAGGTGTTGCCATCCTGTGACTATTGTGAACAATGTTGAAAAAATATGAGAAAGTAGGCATGCTCATGAGATTCAGATTTCAATTATTTGGGACAAAAACCTAGCAATGAATTGCAAGAACATAGGATGTTCTGATACTGGTTTGGTGTGACAAATTATAGTTTGGTTGGTTGGTTGGTTTAGCTGGGTGTGACAAACTACAGTTTGTATGTTTTCCTGGTGGTTTCATGCTTCACAGCTTTTTTCTTTACGAATGGTGATACTGTGAGATCTATTAGGATGATCAGGCTTCTGTGCACTATGGATATTACTTATAAACTAATCAATTCTATATTATTTGTAATCAATTTAATATCTATTCTCTTAATGATTTTTTAGATTGTGTGTAAGTCAAGATATATGCAGACCTGGACTGTAGACTTTGATGTAAGCTGGAGACTGCCTGTGTATTGGAGTGATCTGGATAAACACAGGATAAAGAACAAATACTAAGAGCCTTTGACATAAATATAAGAAGCTGTCCTTTGCTGCCCTGAGTAGGCTAGATCTAAATGTTCTGAAGAGAATGATGTGGAATGAGAGTGAAAACCTCCTTGACAAGCACCGTGTAAGCACAAGAGGCAGGGAATTTCTTTAGGCTAAGCTGGCAGGCTTCGGAGAATCCTGATGTTAACTGGGATCCTGGGATTTGCAGAATAAGTAACTAAACAATTATGTTTAGACTTTATTGTTTATACAGAAGGGAAAATACCATAGTTCTCAGGGTATTGCAAACTTTTGTCTTGCTGACAATCACTTGCAAAACTAGTGAGGCATGGAAGATCAAGAGGGAGATGAAATGTTTAGACATGGGGATACAACAGTACTTTCAATTTCTGTCTCTCTTACTCTCTCTCTCTCTCTCTCTTCTCTCTCTCTCTTTCTCTCTCTCTCTCTCTCAAACTGTGTTCACGATTATAGCTAGATTTGTTCATTGAATCCCTCTATTTACAGGTTATACTATCAACGATATATGAGCTACAGCCCATTTTTTTGTGTGTGTGTGTGTGTGGGGTGTGATCATGTTGGTGGTCGTCCATATAGGATAAAGTGGAGAAGTGAATATTGCACAAATACTACTATAGTTACCGCAGTGCTGCAGAACATGTACCTATATGTGCCTATGCTATGGAAATTAATGTACTTAGAATGATAAAGAAAATATGTTATATATAAAAATATTGAGGAAATAAGTTTCATAAAATCCCCAAGCTGTAATTTTTAACACATAATTTAAAAACCACTTTATATATCTATACGTGTGTGTGTGTGAATTTTGGTACATCATGCGAAAAGAGATCCATCTGTTAGACTCCCATTGTGTTTGTTCCTTATAGATTCTCATCTAGTCACCCTGAGAAAGGATATAGAATTTGATCTGATGGATCCAGAAGTGAGGGCTGCTCTGTGCCTCAGACTACTTTTCTGGAGCCTGCTCTTCCACTAAGAGGCTATTCTTCCAATCTTGACTGCTGTGCTGTGGGTTCAGGGATAAATGTGCTATTCTCAGTAGAGATGGGATTTACCACTGAAGTCTCTCCAAATACCAAACCAATTGATGGCAAGTGTTCTTGACTACAGGCTTTCACCATCAAATGCAATGTCAGATTTCACAGCAATAAAACTATTTCTGGTTCACTTATCTTTATTCTGCAAATGGTTTGCAGACCTAGAAGGACCATATTTCAGATTACAGGTGCAAATGATGAATTTACAAACATATTCCCTGGTCGTCCTTTACAGGGTGCCCTTACACACTGAGTTTCAACCCTATGTTTGAAGACTTGCAAGTGATAAATATGAAAATCTAAATTCCCTTTAACAACGTAACTTACTTCACACAATTAGTAATAGGTATATTATATAGATAAATAGTTATGTATACAATTATTCTGGATAGTTTAATGTAAACAATATTAGCTGGCAAATGTTATTCAAGTCTTCTTACACATTTAAACACTGCTTGATTCTCTTTTGCCATCCCAAAGGTTTGTTCAATTTGTACAAAATGTCTTACATTTTAGTATGTGTCATTATATATGTCATATATATATATATCCATATATATGAATACATATGGACACACACATACATCAATTGTACTAACGTACTACACATTTTGTTATCTTCCTTTTTCTGTATTTCTTTTTAATAAGATAAACATGTAGATTTTCCCATCTTGAAATTGAATACATAACTCAGAAAACTTTCTGTAAGTGTTACAGAGAAAATGTTTTCAGCCAAAAGCAATATTATCTCATTTATAAATATTCAAACTCCTACCATTTCAGGCTTCCAAAACCACAACTTACTGCATACAAGAGGACCTGGGAAGTTCTTCACTTGCTGTCCCACACTTCCATCTACCTACCTCCATCTATCCTCAATTATAATGAAAACACATATCATACAAGTATTCAAGTGGAGAGAGTGGGAAACCTACCCAGCCACATAACCTTCAACCTACAATCCATCCTGCCTATTGGACATGCTGGGGCAAGGGTGGCCTAGGGATTGAAGGAGTGGTCAACCAATGACCAATCTAGCCTAAAATCCATTCCAAGAGAGTCAGCTCCCCCCTGACAATGCCTGGAACACCAGGATTCACAGGCTAGATGACCTAGAGACCAAGGATATACCCAAACACAAGTCTGGGGGGAAATATTAATATAATGATTCCTAATGATATTCTGCTATACTCATAGATTGGTGCCTAACCAAGTTGTCATCAAAGAAACTTCATCTAGCAACTGATGGAAACATTAGGCAGAGTTAAGGGAATCCTGCAGAAGAGGAGAAAAGTGGATTATAGGAGGCAGAGGTCTCAAGGACATTATAAGAAAACTCACAGTACCAACTAACCTGGGCTCATAGGGTCTCACAGAGACTGAACCAACAACCAGGGAGCCTGAATGGGACTGACCTAGGCACTCTGCATGTTTGTTACAATTGTGTAGCCTAGTCCTTTTGTGGGACTCCTAAAAGTGGGTACAGGGACTGTCTCTGACTCTCTGCTGGCTTTTGGGACCCCACTTCTCATATTGGGTTACTTTGGCTTTGCCAAGCCTTAATACAGGGCAGGTGTTTAGTTTTATTACAGCTTTATTTGCCATGTTGTTTTGATATTCATAGTAGATTTGTCCTTTTCTGAAAAGAAATAGAGGAGGGGTGGAGTTGGGGGTGCAAATAGAGGGGGGAGGGACTGAAGAAGAGGAGGGAGGAGAAACTGCCTCAGGGATGAAAAGTAGAAAACACAATAACCCCCCCATAAGAAACAAAACTCATGTTATAGACTACATTAAAAAATTATGCTGCTTTGATTAGAAAGGTTGATTTTGGTTTTTTGATGTTTACATTTATTATATGGCATTTTAATAAAACTTGGAAAGAATAGTAGTATTCAAATTACAAAGTTGTTATGTGTATAAAAATATTATGTATAAACTTATAAATTTATAATACTTAATACATGTAATTATAACATGAGGTTATATGTATCTATAAATATCACTGTATAATAAGCAATAGTTTAGGTATGTCAGACAACTGAATTTGTAACATAGTGCTTAGGTTTACCTACTATATTGCAAAATTAAAACATAAAATAAAATATTATTTTTCATATAGAAGTAATATGCTACTATTTGGTTTGAAATTTACATATCATATGTAATCATATTTACCAAACTATGGTTCTCATATTTTCCCTTTAGTATTTTATTATTTGAAAATTTCATGCATTACATTTTAAATATAAAATTCTTTTCCCAACTCTTCTCAGCTAACCACCCAATTTTATAGCCACCTAGCTTTATGTACTTTTTAAAACAACAACAACAACAACAAAGTAAACTATTTAGTTGTATTATTGCTTCCTATATTTTCTTGGTTGTGTGCCCAGCCACTGGACCTACCAAGGACCACATCCTTAAAGAGAACTAACTCTGCCTCACCCCAGATACCCATTATCAATAGATCCTCAGCAAGAGTAGGACTTTGTCAATATTTCCCCTCTCCATGGTGGATTTTGGCTACTTGAGACATCCTAGGTAATGTCCTTCCTTTCACATCATGGTTAGTTCACATGTGCAATTGCTACCAAGTAACATTTATAGTAATGTTGTCTTCATAAAATAACATTTAAAACCACACACACACACACACACACACACACACACACACACACATTAAACACAGACTGTGGAACTTAGTTCTGTTTTTCTATGTGCTAATTTTATTTCAAACTGAGTATTGTTTAACATAGTTGACTTGCATGGCAATCAACAGGTATAGAATATCTAATTGCTTATTACCTAGGGTATCAATAACTATACATGGTTTCAACATATGGTGTGGTTGCTTCACTACAGAAAACAGAGAACTTAGTATTCTTCCAGGTTTCCCTTATGTGTTTTTACATCAGTGCTACCTAACTTTCCTAATGCTGTGACCCTTTAATACACTTCCTCAAGTTACAATGACCCCACCACCATAAATTTATTTCAATGATACTTAATAACTGTAATTTTGCTACTGTTATGAATTTTAATGTAAATATCTGATATTCAGGATCTCTAATATGTGACCAACAAAGGAGTCACAACTGCTGAGGAGTTGATAACCACTGATTTACATTCATAAAACAATACGACTCCACATTCTATAGCTAATTATTATTTTACATAAATGTCTCAATGATTGCTAACAATAAAACTGCATGTGAAACAAAAATATTACTAGGGAATATAATGATATTAAATCATAAATTATGCCACCTCATTGAACTCAGGCAGAGGGTTGAGAACACTTATCTAACATGCATGAATACTTTAAGTTAAGTTCACTGCACAGAGATAAAAATTTGGCAGTAAAGGCAGTAAAACCAGGAAGAAATTTTATTAACTGTCATATTAAAGAAGATAAAATCTAATAGTGGATTTGCATTGTTTTCACAAAACATCACATAGATACATTCCATTTCCAAAGCAGAAAAAGAAATACAATATAATCTAAACTCATTATTTCAATATAAAACCAAAATATTATTTTTGCCTTAAATTTCCATCAATGTTGTATTTTTTAGTTTACAGCAAATTTCAATAAAGATGTATTTTGATAGCCTTAGAAACATAGTTTCTAACGTCACTGAACATTAAAATAGAACATATTTTAATTATTAATAATATTAATTCTTGAATTATCTGAGTGAAAATGTTATATAATGCATCATTGGCATGATTTTATATCCAAAGTTGAAAAAAGGGCAACAGTAAGGCATTTCTCACTATTTCTCATTACATTTTCATTAATATTGAGGTGTTAAAACAGCAAAACTTCATGAGTTGATGTGACAAGAAACCTATTTCTACATATATACTATTTATACTTTGATTATAAAATATTAAAATTTAATCTATGTATGCATCTTGTACTTTGGAATTAATCAATATATATCTTACAAATTGTTATCTCATGTTAATGTGAGCCCTGAAGGACAGCTGACACAAATGTTTGGGTTCCATACTGTATCAATCTGGTCTGCTAGAAAGATAAAGGAAATACATTGCAAATATAAATTTTTAGGAGAATGAACCTAAATTAATTATGCAAATATATTTTTGAAATTGTGAACAAAACATTCAAACTTGCTTTAATACAAATATGATGTTGTGGCCTAGATCAGTCGTTCTCAGCCTCTGGGTCTCAAACCATTTGTAGTTAAAGGACCTTTTCACAGTGGTCACATATTAGATATCCTGTATATAAGATTGTTACATTAAGATTCATAACATTAGTAAAATTACAGCTATGAAATAACAACAAAATAATTTTATGGTAGGGAGTCTCCACATGTGAAGAACTATACTAAAGTGTCATAGTATTAAGAGGTTTGAGAACTATTGCTCTAGATATGTCTCAGTACTTAAGAGCACAGACTTCTCTGGTTGGAAAGAACACTGAGTTCAATTACATTCACCCATGTAGACAGCCTAAAATACATGGAATTTTATGTCTAGATATTCAATGTCTCTGGTTTTGAAAGGTACATGTACTCACCTGTACCTAAACACCAAAACATATACATAAAAAATAAACACACACACAATGTGTTAATTAAATAACTTTCATTCTAATTTTCATGTGAAGTCTTCAAAATCCATGCATATTTTTCGGTAAGGTCCATTGTAGTCTGAAATCTGATGTTTGAAATAATGAAAATGAAACCTGAACACTGATAGTTTTTCTTGACAGAGCAAATGTCACATTACTTCAATCTATAAATTAAAACTAAAGTTAAATGATTTCAGTCAGTGAGGTCCTCAGTTTTACTTAATATATCTCTTGGACACAATAGAATGTTATGACAACTGGCAAGTGAAATTTGAGAGACTTTCTGAAAAACTATGCCATTTTAGATTAAATTATAGCCATAAATAGAATATTGCTCATTTTATCTACTGAGACTTTAAGAACTGTTATTCAAGATTGTATTTGAAATGCATTAATTTTCAATTTAAAGTATAATAGTAATCATATGATAACAGAATATCTGTTCAGTCTGTTCAAAAATGTAACCAAATACATAATTGCCAATTTTGATGTGAAACTATCTCTGAATAAGTTTAGCTCAAGTTTTGTTAATACATTATTCAGAGACCAATCTATAAAACGGTCACGTTTGAAGAACACCAACGCACAATTTCAATACTGTTCTGTGACTAAAGCAAAAAAAGACACTGCATGGTTTGTTCAGTATGCCAGCAACATTAGCAGATTCTTAGAAGGGAGGGGCAGAGCAAGATTAGGAAAAAAAGCAATTAAACAAATAAAAAGAACAAAACCCAAACACCCTGCTCACCCATCCCCAATTCACTCATACAATATGTCTGTCTGATAAGACCATTGTTCTTGAATGAGGATGTAATGCAAATACCAATAAAACAGGAGGTTAAGAATTAAACAAGGGAATATTAAATACTTTATGCTTACAATATCTCATATCTCATCAATTTTTTTTCACGGTGCAGTATAACTCCTTATCAGTGGAGACAATATTATGATAAAATATAAAACTAATTTAAGTTTACATATGAAAATAAATACAAGGTGCTGAGAAGTTGGAAAGATCAGTGCCAGAGGAAGAATTGATTTCTGAAGAAGTAATAGGAATGCTTAATTCTTAATGAAACATGAATGTTCAAATTTGTCTTAGTAACCAATTGGAAATTAAATAACACAAAGGAAATAATTATTTGTTGAAATAAATGTTTATATTTAAAAACAGTATAATTGATGAAAAGCTACTCCAATTCATTTAACCACAATTTATTTTTCTAAAATAGTTAATTAGGCATAATAAGATAGGTCCATGGAAGAGGTCCTTCTCCCAAGTCTAAGAACCAGAATTTTCCCACTCCAATTCATGTGATTGAAAGAGAGAATCAATTCCTGCAATTTTTACTCTAACCTTCAAATGTGCTATGGGGAGTACACACACAACAAATGAGTAAACAGATATGTGTAAAATACCCTTTAAAGAATGTTAAGTTAGAGGTTGAGCTTTTGTAATATAAGATAATATAGTGTCTAATATTTAAAGACATACAGCACTCCTCATGGCTCATGTTTTTATCCATGGCTAAAATCACCTCCCAATAATCATCAGAAAAGATTCTCTTTGCAGTAGATGATAATTAACATGGAGATTCACAACTAGCCAAAATTCTGAGATTTCCCAGATTCACAGATTTCATCCTTAAAAGGAAGGTAAATAGCTACATCAGAACCACTTCCTAGAGCCTCAAGGAACATTACTGTAGAGTGGCCAGAAAGAGTGTAAAAATCAGATGTAATAGATGAAGACAAAGTAACTGTTTTCAGGACAGAGTCAGGCAACTGCTCAAATGAACACACAGAGATGCTGAGTGCATGCTGATCACCTTTGTAAGCCCAAGCTATACATTATCCATACAGAGCAGAGCTTGTCAAAAGGCCCTATCCTAGCCTAGGAGCTGTTTGCAATAGGTAGTTGCTGGGAAAGGAAAGAGCAAAGCGCGTAGTCCCTCATACTGCAGAGGAATTTTATACATCCAAGAATAATTAGCCCCCACAAATTGACCTTGATGGAAGATCAAAAGGCACACAGTAAAGGAGGGGAAATCTATTTACTCTGGGAAGAACTGGAGAAAGGAGTATGAACATGGTTCAAACTCACTGTAAGAAATTCCAAATTAACAATTAAAAAGACATGAAACACATAGTAGCCATATTTACACTGTTGTGATATAGTGTAACAGCAGCAATGAGTGTAGAAAATTGGTTACGAAAAAATTGACTCTGTACTGTAGATGTAACCATCTTGTTAAATAAGAAACACAGAACCAATTGCAGAGTTAAAAACCAGGAGGTCAGAGCAAGAGCAGAAAACCTTACCCTTCACTGCTTCTGCTGTTCTTCCTCTCCACAAGAGACTTACTTCTGTGTGTCCTGTCTATTTAAAGACTTTCTGTTCTGTTTTCTCATTGGTTGTAAACCCAGCCACATGACCTCCTCAACACTGCCTGTTTGTACAGACCTCCAAGTCTTCTATGGTTTGTATTGAGATTAAAGGCATGTGTCTGCCATTCTGGCTGTGTCCTTGAACACACAGAGATCTACCTAGCTCTGCATCCCAAGTGCTGGGATTAAAGGCATGCACCACTACTGCTCAGCTTCTGCTCTGGCTTGCTCTGACCTCAAGGCAACTTTGTTAACATACAAATAAAATCACATTCCAATACAAATAAAATATCACTATACTGTATGCTTACACGTTATACAGAAGCTCATGAGTTTGAAATCATTATCCTCTATTGAAACATAATTATTTTTAATTTCAAAGATAACTAAGTACCATGCAAATTGAGTAACAAATTTGTAGTACAGCAGAGGTTCAAAGTCATGGAACCAAGAAGCCCAACTCTGAAACCCAGATGCTGTTCTAGCTAAGTCGTAACTCATGTTCATGCATCAATAGGATTGTCTGCAACTCTAATAACTGAATATACCTAGACATTTAAATGGGCTGGGTAATTTGATGCTGTCACAGGATGAAGATGTGATCAGCAATCACTGTAGACTGATATCTCCTTATCTACATATATAGGAAGAACTGTATAGGCATCATGAACAAGATGCAGAGTTACTGCTGGAAAGCTGATAATTATCAAATGGCCACAATACTGGTACATAGTCAGGATGCCCTTTATCTCCTTACTGGCCCAAAGCAGATTCCATATAATTTTCTATTCTTTCATAACTAGGCAAACTATAGTTGCTTTCCTTCTCTCATAATATCCATAAGTGCAAAAATAAATTATTATTTAATTATACTTACCTAAGACTATGCAAATTTTGAAAGTAGTATCATTAAAATTCTGAGAAATAATATACAAATTTATATTAAAATGTACTTAATTTTTTGAGTGTTTATGAAATGGGCTCTTTAAAACTAAGACAGAGGCAGAACATTCCAAAGATGATCAAAAGTCAAAGGCTGGGGCTGGAAAGATGGCTCAGCAGTTAAGAGCACTGACTGCTCTTCCAGAGGACCTGTGTTCAATTCCCAGCACTGACTTGGTGGTACATGACTATCTGTAACTCCAATTCCAGGGGACCTGACATCCATAGCAAAATATGAATGCACATAAAATAAAAATTAAAATTAAAAAATTCAAAGCTATAAGTTAAATTATTTGTGGCATTGCTGGTTTATGGTATATTTATATTTACTATTGAGTGGTAAAATGATGAAATTGTAATTACATAAATGTTATTATATTACATATATTTGTCATGGAATTTAGCTAGTAGATTTACAAGGTAAGTTCATTTATTGCAATCAATAACTGCAATTATTATTGAATTTGGATGTTTTTTAAAAATTACATAATAAACTAACTTCAGAATTTTCCTTAATCCCAAACTGTGTTTTATCAAATGTAAGACCATTGTCAGGTATACATGATATCTTTTGAGTTCCTTAGAACCATTAGACACTATCATTATGGCCATTTATCTTGGTTACCCTTTAGAACTATATAGTCAATCTAAAGACTCTATATAGTTATGTATGTAACCAGTGCTTAAATGATGACTGGAGACACCTTGAATTAATTTTTATTCTGTAGATCCTTTATGCATATTCTGATCAGTTAGTTGACAAATTTCCTCATTATATATTTTACATCTCTGGTACTCAGATGTTAGATGACTCTAACGGCATTTATTATTTGTATTTTTCATGTGTCCTAATTCTCCTATTTACTTATAGTTGTATACCTAAATATACTCAAATTCTAGAGTGATATCTAAATTTCTAAATATATTGTTCTTCCCTCTAGGTTATTCATGTGCTCTCTCATTGTATTTAGAGAAATATGTCTTCACGTGACATATGAAAAGTTTCCAACTCTTCTTGCTTCTTCATATTCACTTGGCAGCCCTTCTCTTGTCATGCTGGATACTGTCTTGTATCGCCAAAAACATGCCATACTTTCTCCTTCCTCAATAGAGTTTTCACTTTTTCTTTACATGTCTGCAAATACCTCACCCTAAAAGTCTGTCTACAGTTTTTTTTCCCACAATGTCTATTTACCATTCATAAAATATATCAAAAGAAAATTAACTTTTATGTGTTTCCCCAGACAGAGCACTGTAAGTTCACTACCTCATCATTTCTTCTTGAAGAAATATGTATGAAGAGAAATCTCTTTATCAATATTCATCAAATTTTGATCAAGTTAAAGACAGATTTTTATGAAGTAAGTATTTGCATATACATGTATCTAAGCTAAAACACATATACACAAACATACCAAATCATTATTGCACATGGAAACATTTGTTATTAATATCCACTACTCAGTTAATGTTTTCAAATACAATAAGATATCACAAATAAATACATTGTAATAACACACCATAAAAAAGTCATGTCATATTCTTAGTCAATGTGAACCCTGGTATTTAATTTTATATTTGATATGTATATCTTAAACTTAAGCAAATCAGGCAACATGTTTCTGTTCAGTTTCAACAAAGGCACATAAGAGAACACATGATCAGACCATCATGAGGATTCATTTAACATTAACAGAAAGCCTTCTACTATCAAATTAAACATCTGCAATTCAAAAGAAAAAATGTTTCTTAAATGTACTCAGAAGGAAGAGATCATTTATTTGATTGGGTAAGCTTTAGCCAGTGTTTTGAAATGATTTCTACTTGAATTCACAGAAGTTAATGTTTTGTCATTTACACAATTTAAATTGTCATTCAATTAAAAAAGCGCAGTTCATTCAGAAAGTTAAGTAATTAAGTTTAATTTGTCAGTGTTCCAATAAGAGTTATAGTGAATCCTACACACCAATAAACTGTGAGGTGAAAGGGATTTTGATGTTTTATATTTTGATGCAAGTTTATAACTATGTTATTCCCTAAAATATAACTAACTGCTATTTATTATATTCTGCTTTACAAAATATGAATATGACAAAAAAAATTTTATATTTGTATATAAGTATCAATATGTGTATATACATTATTTGTACACTAACAAACATTTGTATTTTTATTAATGTAATGATTTTATTAATATAATAGTTATTAATACTCAAAGATTTGTATTAGATAGTATAATCTCACTTATAACAAAGTACAAATAATTTTCTTGCTTTGCTCAGTAACGGATATAATATAATGAGATGTAAAATGCACAACGGTTAATCAGACAATGGGGCTATGTAGAAACTTAGTGCAGTAGAAACTCCCTAGAATCTAAGAGAGTGACCATAGCAATGTCTTCTAGTAATGGGGGATACAGAGACTGAACTGGCCATCGTCTATAACAATGCAAGACTTCCAGCAGTGTGACTGGGACAGCAAACCAGCCACAAAACCTTGGACTTGCAATCTGTATTTCCTGCAAGATGTGTTGGGGATAAAGGGGGTGCAGAATTTGTGAGACTGGCCAAACAATGACTGGTCCAAATTGAGACCTATGCCGCCACTAGAGGAAGCTCATTTCCGACATTGCCTGGATAGCCCATAACCAGAGATTGGACGGCCCAGAGAGCTAGGGTAGAACTCACTACAACTGGAAAAACAAATCAATGAAATGATTTTTAATGATATTCTGCTATATTCACAGACTGGTGCCCGACCCAATTATCAGCACAAGACTATCTTCCATCCCTCTAGATGATGTCAGCAGGTAAACAGTAGGTGGCAGAGTGAAGTGAACCATGCAGAAGAGGGGGGATTGTAAGAGCCAGAGGTGTGGAGGACAGCAGGAAAATACTGCCCATGGAATTCACTAAGCAGGGATCACAGGGGTTCACAGGGACCAAAGAAAGAAACACAGAGTCTATTTGGGTTTGAGCTAGGGCCTTTGTACATACTTATGGCTGTATCACTTGGTGTTCTTATGGGACTCTTAACTGTGGGACTGGGGGTGTCTTTGACACCTTTGCCTGACTGTTAGGGTCTATGAAAAGTCCCATAAAAGACCACCAGTCACACCTGCAATGAGCAAGAGCATTTACTAAAAATTACCAACATGTTAGTGTCTAACCATCAGAAAAACTGGCAAATGGCAATCCACAAATGAGCTCACAGGCTCCTTTTAAGCAGGGTTAGAGGAATTCCAGGGGGAGAGGTTAGTCTGGGATCTGATTGGTGGGCTTAAACAAAATGTTTACAGGATGTTATAGGATTGGTAGGTGGTTCTAGTGCTCAGGGACATTCCAGCCACATGGTAGAGAAAGCTATCTTTAGCTAGCAGGCTGATTGGTTGCCCCTGAGCTGCAGTTTTACTGGGAATGGCTGGCTCAGCTCCAGCAAGCCCCAGGAGACCCAAAACTTAGGCCTGGTCTCTGGCCGGGCTACTAGGAGACTGCCATGTCCTTCGTCTGGCTCAGGACCCTCATAGGGACGCTTTTCCTCCTACTGGGTTGCCTCTTCCAACCTTGATATTAGGATTCCTGCCAAACTTCATTGTTATGCAGTACTCAGTTGATATTCCTTGGAGGCCTGCCTTTAAAAATAACAGAAGACAAGTGCATCTTGGGGAGAGGAGAGGTGGGGAAATGGATTTGGAGGAAAAGAGAGAAAAAGAAACTGATCTGGATGTAATGTGTGGAAAAATATAAAAACATGGATAAAAACAAAAAAAAATGCCTAGTGGCAAAGAACAATGAGACATAATTTATATGAATAAGAACCATCAAGAAAAATTTAAAAAAATACTCTAAGAAATTCATTGAAATTAATCAGTAATGATTATTGAAATAAAAATGAAGATTAGGGGCTTTCTTGATTAAGACTCTCAAAATGATATATGTAAATTTAAGGTAAGAAATTAAGTGTTGGAAAGATTGCTCAGTTGTTAAAGTACTCTCTGTGTAAGAATGAGGACTTGAGTATGATTCTCAGCACTACTACTAAAAGTCATGCATGGTAATGCATTATGAGCCATAGAGAATATGGAGGGTGAGGTAGAGAGGTACAGGAAAAGGGAAGAAAGGGCTTAGGACAAATTTGAAGTCTTTTTGATATAGGAAGGTGGAAAAAGTTAGCTCTTCATTTCTCCCATGCTTTCTTGATTCATCAGGTTTGAACCACAATATCTGACACCCAAGTTTTAATAATAATAGACTAACTTAGATAAACACATCAGATTTCTTTTTGTAGCCTATGGAGATCATTACCAAAATTCACAACTGATCAAAATAGAGAACATCTAAACTTGGGGTATTCAAACTTATGGTTACATCTACAACACAGCCTCTGTATTTATGGCTCAGAGAAGATCTCAGAAGAGGAGACAGAATGATTGGTAAGAGCCATAAGACAAGGAAGTTTCCTGTAAAACAATGCCTTCAATATATGACAGGGGAATCTTAACAATATGGTGAAGTAAAGAAGACCATTATAAAAGCACCAGTTGACATTATAACATGGGTAGAAGAGTTACACAAAGTCATACCTCTAGATGTAAAATTATAGTTTTTGGCTGGTGAGAAATGGAAAATGCAAATACATAATGTAATATAAAGTAAATGTATACTGAAATTATAATTAACTTAAAATATAGTATTATATTTTAATTATAAATATTATATATGTATAATTTAATCATTATTTAGAGTTTAAATTTTGACATGTCTGTCTTCAAAAATAAAGAGACAGACAATGAAGTTACCATAAAAGACTTACTTTGTCCAATAACAAACACATTGTGATCATTTTACATATTTCAATTTGACTAATGAAATATTCTAAAAATAACATCAATACCATTCTTGAAATTTTATATAAAGTTATCTCCATTAACAGGAAAATAATCTGAACTAAAATGTTATTATAAGGAAGTAGCTTCATAATAAAATATATAAGGGAAATGGGCCTTGATAATATGAAGTGAGATAATGACATGAAGTTCCATGAGTTCATAAAATGAACATTTTCTAGATATTAAAATCCATAATTAGGCCTGATACTTTGCTTCTATATGCTGCAAATGATAACTTGGTTTATATGGCTATTTTGGTAACTCAAAGACTTTAGGGTTTGGAATATGGATCAGCCATTGAAATGTTTACACTACAGCATGAAAATGTAGGTTTGGTATTCATCATTGATATAAAAGTAGCACATGGTGTCATATGCCTATAATACTAATACTGAACAGATGAGGACAGGAAGATCAATCCTTCTGGCCCTTTCCCCAGCCAACATAGCTGAACTGCCAAGCTCCAGCATCAGGGAAAACACTTACCTAAAAAAATAAAGTGGAGAATAATTCAGAAAGACATCTGGAAATTGAACTCTGTACTACACACACACACACACACACACACACACACACACACACACAAGAGAGAGAGAGAGAGAGAGAGAGAGAGAGAGAGAGAGAGAGAGAGAATATCTAAACAAAATTGTCCTTTTATTTCTCTCTCTGAATTTTCTTGTTTTTAACTTTGTCACGTGAACTTATTCTGGGAAGATGAATATAATCTACTCTCCCAAAATAGAGCATTAAAGAAATATTAGAGAAAGCACCCCCTACATCTAGTTAAGAAAAAACATGTGATTTAATTAGGGAACATAGATGATGTGGTTACTTGTGGAACCAGGAGCAACTAAGGAACAGCTACTCCATTACAGAAGAAAAAAAAAATATTTTCTCAGCTGGGGTAAGTAAATTGTCTTAAATACTTTGGAAGACACTGCCCATGCGAGTTCCTCACACCAAAGCTATCCTTTATGCTGTACAATTAACTTTGGAAAGTGTGGGGCCTCAAACTATCCCTGTATGATAGTAAATTAATGGGTTCAACTTTCCATAGGTCATCATAGCTGCAGTGGATATAAGTGTGCTCTGGCCATGTCATACCTGGAGGGCAGCATTCCAGTGACTGTTCTTGCTAACAAGGACCCAACTTTAGGAAACATACTATTAGTTTTTTACCTGGCAACTTTTGACACAGATTCTGTTGATAACCCAATGCTCCAGAACTAAGAACATTCATATGCTCACATGTATCAATTTAGGTTGAATAGAGCCAATTTATAATATATAACATGCTAATCAAAAAACGGCACATTTCTTTTTATGTAGTATGCTTCCATACAGAGCACACATGTGCATAATGAACTACAAAACTGTTAGCATTTAGTCTTTTATGATGTCATTTATTTCTCAGTTATAGAGGAAAACATAGAAAGGAAAGACAGTGAGAAAGAAAGTACAAAAAGTAATTTTCACATGACCTAGAAGATAACAGGAAATTCCTCAAAGGGAGGTACACACATTTTATTTAGTGGAGGCAGAATCTTCTTCATTTCCCAAGGGACATGTCTATAAAATATTGATGCTCTACAGGAGGATGTAAAATAGCACAGTTGTTGACTCTCCCATTCCCTCACTGATTGCGATATTTCCTCTTTCTAAGCATGTTCTCATCCAGGTCTATCCTCTAGGGAGTCTTGGAGAGTCTCTTTCACAGTTTCTGTCTCATTTAATTTCCTTCACAAGATTTATGTGGAAGGCAGTCTCTGTTTTAAGTGGGAATACCATTGCTTTAATCCCCAACAACTTTTTTACCTGACAATCTATACTTTCTGGAGATGGGAGAAAATGGATCAAATAAGCTACATATTTGAAAATTCAGAGCATGCTAAGAAAGAGTAAAAAAAAGTTTATTGTCTTTGCAACTGATAAATATTTAACAGTGGAATCTCACAAGTTGTAAGAGGATAATTTCTGTCTGACGTCATTAATGTGACCAAATAAAATGATTACACTCAAATAAATCTGTAATATAAAATGATAAAGCATCAATCATTTGCAGTTATAATTGAAGTTAATTACTTGGCATCCACTGTTACTTTCCTTTTTTCTTCTTTACTATTGTAACTTTTTTGGATTTTGCAAATAAATATGATTGAGAATTAAAAGAAGCATGCCATTTGTATGCTCCTCTATTTGTATATGTTCTGAAGACTGGAAGGTTCAGAAACTAAAGAATAAATTTGTGTTTCTGTAAATTACAGCCTGGGGTATTTCTGGAACAACAACTACATATCTCTCAACAATAAAGTCAAGAAAATGACATGTTAGATTACCATAGGATAGATGACCATTCTATAACAGATATTTATTAAATTAGGATCCAAATAAAGACATATATGAGGAAATTATTCTGATTCTAGTGCCATTGATCAAACAAGGTTGCTTGGTAGTGATTAAGTCTCATTTCAAAAGAATATGTTTTAAATCTTGATAGAAGAAATTTTCAGACAAATCTATTTACATAATTTTTCTCATAGATTGTTAACTATTTTCTTCATAGATGAGGTTTGAATGAAGGACTTAGAGCTTTAGTAGCCAGCACAGGTGTTACATGACCCTTTATCAGTGTATTTTATTTTAGTTATTGTAAAAGGGTTACATCAAATAAAGCAAATATAGAGTAATTAAAGTGAGATTAGTTGCTTGTAATTTCTATACAATTGTTTTGGACAAAAATTAAAGAAAAAAAAAAACTTCATGAGAAATCACATCAGATCCCTAACAAACTTTGGAAGATTTGACAAATTGTCCACTTCTCATATGCCAGACTTAAGATTTAACAACACAAGAGCTTGTTCTATTTTCATGGTGTGAGTTGTGTGATATCACACCATTTAGAGCTGAATAAACGTAAAGACGACTGATTCAAAATGACAAGCTGTGAAAATGAAACTTGTGTACATTATAGCCTTGATTTTGAGTCACAACCCACCTAATCAAATTCTTTTATATTGCCAGTAGTGCATAATGATAATTATATTTCTATTCTTTACAGAAGTTGCTTATTATATGTGTATCCCTCAGGGATAACAAGCTCTCTAGACAATGTATATTTGCATGTACCTATAAAAACTAGATTCTAATTCGTTCTTAATATAGTTGTAAGAAAATATTAGTTTTAATATTTCATTAAGAGAATCAAAATTAAATACATGACAAACCAGAAATCAATATAAAATTGACCGTTCATAACATAAATTAAGATTATTTAAGCATTTTACTCTACTAATATTATTATATTGAGTAGTTTTTCATTTTCCTTTCAATTTTCATACTTCTAAATTTATGTTTTCTAAGTTAATGTATTCATCTCAGTAAAATAAGGAAAGCCTTTACAATTTCAAAACTGTCAAGAAACACTTCATGCCCTAAAAGTGTTTTGTTAAATTTATTTTATTTTATAAATATATGTATGCATAATGTTCAGAGATGACAGACGAGAGTGTGGGATCCCTTGAGCTGAAGATAAGCATCATGTGGGTGCTGAGAAACACACCCCAGTCCTCTTCGAGAGCAGTAAATGTTCTTAATTGATGAGCCATCCCTCCAGCCCTTAAATTTTTTTAACTTATTTTTTTTTAACGTTTTAGAGAGTTTCAGATACAAGTACTGTATTTAAATTATTTATTCAACCTCCACTTCCCCCTGCCATTACTTCCATTACTTCCATGTCCACCTTCCTCAGATTCATGACGTTTTCTATAATTAACATCGTGAGATATATCTGTATCTACATTTATGTTTATGTTATCTCTATCTGTCTATGGCAATCTCTCTCTCTCTCTCTCTCTCTCTCTCTCTCTCTCTCTCTCACACACACACACACACACCATATATATATATATATATATATATATATATATATATATATATGTACATGATTCATCCTTCTGAGTCCCATTTAATGTTGTTTATATGAACATGTGTTTTAAGATGAACACTTGTAACTAGGTTAACTGGAAATGTGCCACTGAAAGAAAAAAACTGAAACCTTTCTACCTCTCTCTCATTAGCCATTGCCTCCCTGTAGCTGTTTACCTGATGCTGGGGCCTTGTGAAATTTCCCCCTTGTTGATCTACCACACAGCACACCTACAGCATACCTCAGCATAAACCCAAAGAAATTAAATCTCACTATAGATATATTTGTTCCAGTATGCCAGTCACTGCTCTCTTTATAATAGTTTGGATATGGAAACAACTACGAAGCCCTTGAAATTATGAAAATGTCATTAAAATGCAATACATAAACACAGTGGAATTCAATTTAGCTGTAAAGAAAAAGAAAATCATGAAACTCACATGTAAATGGAGGGACTGGGGAACTCTTCTACTGTGGAAGATAAATCATAGTCAGAAAGACAAATGCTTCATTTGAGAATTCCAGCTCAGGATCTTTAGATGGGAGGAAGTCACTTCAAAGAACAGGAAGGTGGAAAGGGACAATGGGATGGGGAGAATGGGACACAGGCACAAAGAATGGGGGAAGGGGAATCAGAAGTTTGATTTTAACTGGGAATGAGGAAAGACAATAACGCAGTAGAATAAAGCCGAAGAGGTACCTAGAAAACTTATTATTTTATATGCTTACTTAAATGTAGAAAACATGTACATATATGTGTACATATAAATATATATATATAGTTTTAAAAAGTTTTTTTCTTTTTTATTATTATGAAATATTTTATTCCTTTTATATATCAACCACAGAGTCCCCTCTCTTCCCTCCTCTCAGGCCTCCAATCCCCACAACTGTCCCCTATTCCCACCTCCAACAATGTAAGGCCTCCCATGGGGAGTCAGCAGAGCCTGGTATATTCAGATGAGGCAGGTCTAAGCCCCTACCCTTCCTTGCATCAATGCTGTACCAGGTGTCCCATCATAGGGACAAAAAGCATCTCATGCACCAAACATGGATCCTGATGCTACTGCCAGAGGGCACCTTAAGCAGAAAAAGCTACACAAATGTCTGGCTTATGCAGAGAGCTTAATCCAGTTCCATGAGGCTCTACAGCTGTTGATCTAAATTTCATGAGTTCCCATTAGTTTGGTTTGGTTGTCTCGGTAGGTTTCCCCATCATAATCTTGATACTCCTTGCTCATAGAATCCAACTTCTCTATCTTCTACTGGATTCCTGGAGCTTGGCCTGATGCCTGGCTGTGGATCTCTACATTTGCTTCCATCAGTTACTGGAGAAGGGCTCTATGATGACAGTTAGGTTATTCACTGATTACTTGAGTAATTATGTACCCTCTGCACTAGTTCTCTAAGCTGGGGTCATCCTTGTGGATTCCTGGAGACTTCCCTGGTTTCTAGCTTTCCCCATGATGCCTCGCTCTATCATTGTATCTCTTTCATTGATTTCTCACTCCATCCCTGTTCCAGCTTGACCATCCTGTTCCTTTATGTCCTCATCATCCATTCCCTTACTACCATTGCCTCTCTTACCCCCAGTTTACTCGTGGAGATTTCATGTGAGGACTCTAAGAGGGACGAATGGATCACCCTGGGAAGGGGAAATAGATGAGCTTTCCATGAGTAAAAAGATTTGTTTAATGCATAAGACTTTTTATGTCTATATAGGCTAATATGTTTTACTTATTAATTAAAACTGTTGATGAAAAAACTCATAATCTGTCAATTTCTATGTAATTTGTACTCATTGTGTGCCTGTATTTTATAGTAAAGTCTACTAATGGTTCCCAAAAAGGAATTTGTTCAACAAAAATAGAGTGATTAGAATGAAGTTAGTTTTAAGCAAAATTCTCAGAAAAGCATAGTAGAATTTCACTTATAAATATTATTACAATTCATTTAAAAAAACAAGCCTCATCTATTTTTCAATAAAGATCAGTTGTGATTTCACATACTACTAGATAGGGTCTGACTGTGAAACTACACAAAAGTAGGGCAAATCTATAAACACATGGTCTTTGCCAATTAAAGTAGATAACTAACTAGACAATCAGGATGATTTTTCTACTTTGTTGGTGTATCCTGCTGATAAACACTTTGGTTCTGCTTGTTGGACAAAGCCTCTAGCAACCTATTCGGCTTCTCAGCCTGCATTGAGATTAAATTGTCTAAGGTTTTTCTTTAAGAAGATTATGAAACTAATTCAGTAAAAAGCATCATGTGTATTTGTAAAGAACTCATAATGTTTCTTTGAAAATTTAAATACAGTTTTGGTAAATGTACAATCGTGAATTATAGGAGACACTTTTTTTTTTTTTTTTTGGTTTTTCAAATCAGGGTTTCTCTGTGTAGTTTTGCACCTTTCCTTGATTTCACTCTGTAGACCAGGCTGGCCTAGTAGACACTTGAAAACTAGTCAAAGTCAATGAAAAATAATCTGTGATACTATAAAGATAATGCATCCTTATTGCATTACACATCCAAGGTAATCAATGTGACTTTTGCAGCATGAGAAAAAGCAACAGATGGGGAGGTGACGAGGCGTTTTGTTAAGTTTTATGCAAGTTAACCACTAGCAGTTCATTTCTGAAAAATTACTATTTGTTTTATAATTTTAAAAATTTTCATTCAGATTCCAATTTCAGAGAAAAAGCATACTGAAAAAAGAGGTGAGTACTAAGAGATTGACTACAGATGGAGACAATGACATCCAATGGTTCCAGAAGGAATTTAGTCTAAATTCAACAGTTGTGATTATTGTAAGTTTTGTTGAAATCATGGAGACTGCCTTTGTCTAATTTAGTTTAGATCCCCATAACAAATATATACTTTATTTAAAACAGAGATGAATTTTCTCAGAGATCAGGAGTGTTGTTTCACTCTGAAGTTGCAATCATTGGCTTGAAAAATGCTATTGCTTCTCTATTCTTTTTCCATATTTTCTGCCTCTAAGTGTCCATAACAATTTTTCATATGGAAACATTAGCTTTTAGATTATGACTCAACTTAATGATTTCAATTTTCTAATATTGTCATACTCTAAAATATGGGGCTGGAGAGATGGCTCAGAAGTTAAGAGCACTGACTGCTCTTCTAGAGGTCCTGAGTTCAATTCCCAGCACCCACATGGTGGCTCACAACCATCTGTAATGAGATATGATGCCCTCTTCTGGCCTGTAGTCATACATGCTGTGATGTAATAAATAAATAAATCTTTAAAAAAAATATGGGGTTATTTTCAGTTAATTTTTTTCACTGCTTTAATAATTTTGGGAGGCAGATATATTATAAAGGAAAGAGAATTATTAGCTTATAATTTTGGAAACTCAAAGTCCAAGTATTGATTGCCTGTAGTGTCTGTTAGATAAACCACAACATAACACCATTGTAGAGCATATACAAGAGATTACATGCTAGGTAAGAAGGCCAGAGGGGATTGTGGCTGGGTATAGTTCTTCAAAATGCAACAATTAATGAAAAAAGAGGACATGAATTTGAAAGAGAACCAGGAAGGTTATATGGGAGGGTTTGGAGGGAAAAAAAGCCAAGGAGAAAATGCTGTAATTATAATCTCAAAATATAAAAGAAGTAATAAAGAAAGAAAAATTGGAGTGCTGCAGTAGCATTTGCACAGAGTCAGATGAATTAGCATTGGCCTATTTCATTCTCTCTTGGGATTTTCCAGTCAATAGAAGTCCTTCAAATATTATTTTGGCTTAAGCTGAAATAGATCAGCTCTATTGCATACAAAAATGTTATTCCAATGAGAAAGGGGAATTCATGAATAACATTCTGGTGAGTCCTTCACACATAAAAGCTATATCTACCATGACAGCATTTCAAACATAAATGTAGCTTGTGCCTTTTAAACATCATTAAAATGGCTGAATGTGATGGTAGACCAAAGAAAAGAATCTCACTGCACTTGGAGTCAGAGTGTGTGTTGAGCTAAAATAGGTATCAGACCAATTAGAAAGATATTTTGCTGCCTGATGAAGGGTGTAGTAATTAATTAAAAAAGAAACCCATATTTTTTTTTAGAGACCTCCTCATAGAACTTCATAATAAAATGACTGTCAGTTGTAACTCCATAATCAGAATTGCAAGCAAACAGCTCAAGTGTGCTAAGACCTGTTACATATTCTCTACCATTACAAAGACATAAGTCAAGATCACTTCTATGTATATACCAACACCATGTGTATATTGTATTGAGAAAAACAATGCTTTCTACAGTATTCTTTGAGAATCATATCAACACACAGGCCTATCCTGCCTGCCTATTCCCAAACAATAAAAACTAAATGTCAAAAATAAAAGTTCAAGCAAGAAAAATAATAGACATTTTCTGAGGGACTTAAATGTAAATATGTCAATGAATAAAAAACAAAATACAGAATAATTAGATGTTTTTAATCAGAAATAAATAGCATTTATCTTTGAAAATTGAACAAGTTATACATTTTTAGCTGTTTTTACCATGGTCACTATTTTCTTGCCTATTATCGACTAATACTTCCTTTTACTTACCTTTATCATAAGCTCTGCTAACTACACCAAGATTTAAAGGAATTATGTATAGAAACATCTATGAATGTCAAAATATTTTAGTACTGTAACTGAGATCTCTGACTGATTGATCAATAGATAGCTGATAAATCAATTTTGAATTCTGTGGTGTGTAGTAATATACTTTTTTAGTGAATGCAACTGAATGACTGTCAAAGAGAAATTATCATCTGTCAGTTGCATTGCACCATAACTATGAAGTGTTATTTCATTTCAAGATGAATTTATTGTCTGCATTGATTACTGTACACTATTGTGGGAAAGTCGCCTACCTTCCAATCTTTGTTACACTGTTCAGTGAGGAATTATTTGAATCAAGAACTTTTAAATTGAAATTAAAATCATATCTCTTCCTTCCATTCCTTTGGATACACCTCAGCTTGTCTCATCTTAGCTTACTAATTTTTAGCATATTTTCACTATCCAAACTTGAATGAAAGTGCCAATTATCTTTAAATATCATCTTTATGAGAGGACTTTGAAAACTTTTCATACTGTTTCATTTGTCATTAAAAATCCTATCAGAAGCAAATAAAACTGATATCCAAGGCAATCATAATTAAAAATATATGTATACCTGTTGTTTATCATTGTATATAAATATGTATTGATTTCCAAATGTAATGCTTATATGTGTATTTGAAAATAATTTCATTGAATTGTTACACTGTGCTCTAAATCATATGATAAAATAAAAACTAAATAAAGATAAAATAACAACAAGTACATTTAGAAAAATCAAGTTTTCAAAAGATACAGAATCTTCTTTTAGTAGAATATTGTTGAGTTTGACAATGTGCAGTGAATACAATGCTTTTATATGTCTTATTAAGTCAAGAGAGTTTGAGTCATGGATGAAAATAAAACACTCGGGGCCAAAGAAGGCTTTGACTGTCTGAGGGTTTGAATTCAAACTGCAGAATCCACTATGGGATGAGAGAATTCATACCTAAAATGATCTTCTGACCTCTGCATACATGATACATGGGACAAGTCCAACTCACTCTCTCTCTCTCTCTCTCTCTCTCTCTCTCTCTCTCTCTCTCTCTCTCTTTCACACACACACACATACATAAGGGCATGCATGCATGTACATGCACACACACACATACACACACAACACACAGATGAACACACAAGCGCATATGTGCACACACAAAAACACACTCACATATGCACATGTGCACACATGAATGCACACCACAACAATATTAAATCAAATTGTAAAAGTGATGCAAGATTAAATAGCTGAGCTAATTGAATACATTTAATATTAGTATATGAATTTATGTTATAGTAAGCCTCCCTTGTGTGTAACCTAAGAAGTACTAGATTTTTATCCTTATATCTGGCATGATCCTTTTTTTAAGAAATGAATCATACAATTTGGAACAGTATGAATAATAGAATTTATTTTGTACTACATTAAAATTGTTTTATGATCTAAGAGAAAAAGTAGTAACTGGCTTAATAATTCAAAACAAGAATAAGTAATGTTCTTCCGTGCTGGTAGAGTGATTTTGTACTGCAGATAAAAAAGAAGACTTAATTCCTAGTAGTTAATATGCAAACTGATACTGGCAAGTTCAGATTGAATTAATTTTAAATGTAATTATTTGATGCCAAAGTTCTGTATGTACATCAGTTTATATATGTAAATTAAGCACTAAACATTTCAGATGTACCAAGGAACACAAATTGTTGACTGTCATATATCCTTTGTCTGAAAAAATATGATTTCATTATTCTGATTGTGGAACAATATATTTCCCATACAGAAGAATTGTTTTACAAAGGTTTAAAGATAATTCATCAAGTGCTCTCATGTAAGGGAGAAATTTCTTTAGAGATTGCTACCTCACCTCTTAGCCTGCAAAATTAAGATGGGTATCAATCAGTTTGACAACATTCACTTTCTTTTAAGACTGGGCTTCTCTGTGTAGCTTTGGAGCCTTTCCTGGAACTCACGCTTAGACCAGGCTGGCCTCGAACTCACAGAGATCTTCCTACCTCTGCCTCCTGAGTGCTGGGATTAAAGGCATGTGCCACCACTGCTGGGCTTGACAGTGTTTACTCTTAACTATTCTTCAACTTACACCTGAGTTATCCATAAGAAAGATGACAATGGGTACAGTCATACCCTGTGAATATGTTATGAGTGAATAGGATCATGAGTTCATAAATGTGTGTGGAGTACACCTGCAAACAGTGTTGGATCTTTGAATAATCATTAAAATAAGTGAAGACACTATATCTCATAGGTTAGTGGTTATTCTGAAGCTCCTGAATTTGGGAAGCAGCCACTTCTCTCGGTGACAGGTTATTGTAAGTAATATTATTTTACTGTATTCTATTCTTTTGCTCCAATTATCTGGCTCTTTCTTTTTATACCAGTCTTCATATGTTTGCTCCTCATATACAGATATCCTTTCATTATCTAAACTTCTTCAATAGGAATTACTAAACATTCTCTGAACTCAGAATTTCAGAATTGTATTAATGGAGACATGGGAAAATAAATTACAAATAAAGTTGTATAATGATTTTTATGAAATATGTGACTTCAATTATTATTTTATTTTAATTTACTTTTTGGTTTTTCGAAACAGGGATTCTCTGTGTAGCTTTGCGCCTTTCCTGGAACTCGCTTGGTAGATCAGGCTGGCCTCGAACTCACAGAGATCCACCTGCCTCTGCCTCCTGAGTGCTGGGATTAAAGGCGTGTGCCAACACCGCCTGGTGTGACTTCAATTCTTTACTGTAGTTCTTCCATATTATTCAAGTCGTTCAAGTAACTACTGTTAACAAAACACAGAAGTCTTGACTTAATGAACTTCTATCTGATTTGTATAGTTAATGCAACATAATCCTACATCATTTTATAGTATCTGTCATTGACAGTAGCAATGTACATAATTTAGGTTAATGTGAAAGTTAAAATAGAATAATATTCATTAAACCTTGTGGATTCAGTACAGGCAGGTCCAGTTGGCCCTGGAGAAGATGGGAATGGAGGGGAGGGGCTGAGGGGAAGGTGGGGGTAGGGGAGGGAGAGGGGAGGACAGGGGAACCCATGGCTGATGTGTAAAATTAAAACACAAATATAATAAATTTTTAAAAAGGAAAAAAAATAGAATAATGTTGCTAGATTAATAACTTCTTAGTATTTTCATTTTACATTAAAGAACTCATATAAACATGTGCTACATTCATATTACATAGAATTATAAATTTCCTGAAGTCATGTGTATAGAAATAACTATAATCTACTTAATATTTTTGTTTTAATCATATGATAAAGAGTTCTGTCTAGAGGATTTACAGAATTTCCACTGAGAGTGAGAACATGATGCTTTTCTGAAGTTCTGTCTGAACAGGAAAGTAACAACAATTTTATTTAATTTTATTAACACAACTATTAGTCTCAGAGACTTGTCTCATGCTTAGAAATCACAGACAACTGTACAATATAAAGTCAACAATGGGCAAGGACACACTTACTAAACCCACAGCTATGAGCGATTTATTGATACTAATTCTCTAGATATTTTCAAATTTATTAATTTGTTAAAAGCAATATAATTTTTTGTGGAAATTTTCATATTTACTTTAAATATTTTCACAAGATATTATTTATGAAAGATTTACAGAAAATCATTAACAAGACTAAATATTTTTCAATGAATATATCGGCAAAACAAATTTTCATGTCACCAAGAAACCATCTAAGAACACATAAAAATCAAGTTTGGATAGGAGAAATATCATCTCAAGAGAAACAGATCCTCATACATACACATGGATTTGCTCCAGAAGAAGCCGGTCAGTCTGAGGCATTCTTTGAGATTTATTATGCATGAAATAAAGATAGAATCATCCTGGAAACTCAAGCAAGGTTATCTCAGAATTTTACACTGCTGAGTCTCACTAATGGAGGAACAATAAATAGCATCTTGCAAATACTGGAAACCCTATAGCAAATGGTATCTCTTTGTAAGTACATAGATTGAAATACTACTTTGTTTCGATTTACAAATTGAAATGAAATGCTTTCTGACCACAGGGCAGTTACTGTGAATCTTTCACAATAACTTAAAGTGACAATGAGACTGAAAACAGCTACAGGTGTCTTATTTCATAATAAATTCCACCTTCTATCTATCCATCTATCCATCTATCCATCTATCCATCTATCTATCTATCCATCTATCCATCTATCTATCTATCTATCTATCTATCTATCTATCTATCCATCTAAATGAGTTGGGGGCTGTGTTTCTTCATCCCTACCTGATCAGGTTCAAAGAAGACAATAACATATAGAACAAATGACAAAAACATAATTGTTTCATTCAATTAAAAAGATACAATACACATTTCATATTTAAATAGACTGTTATGGTTGAATTTTTTTTTTTAATCTCTAACACATTCCTGTGAATTATATCCCACTTCTGAGTTGGATTTCTTAACTTTCCATAGCTAATTTCTCTCTATTTCTGTTGCTTAATTTTCTCCATTAAGGAATATCAAAGGTGGTTTTTAATTTTTGTTACTTTTGATTTTCAGAAACTATGTAATGAAAATGAGGAAACTGAAAATTCAAGGAATTAGGTAATCAACCTAGAACCCCACGAACCTAGACAGCTAGGTGGTATTTATTAGTACTACCATTTTAATCAAAATATTATTGTCTTATGCATTTTATATATATATATATATATATATATATATATATATATATATATATATATACTCAATAACAATAACAGGGAGGGGCTTTACTTGCCTCTGCTGAATGCACCAGACTCTGCTGACTTCCCATAGGAACCATTACCTTGTTGAAAGAGGGAATGGGGGCACATTGGTGGAGGGAAGGCTGGTGGGGTGGGAGGAGGGAAGAAACTGGCATCTGTGCTTAGTATGTGAAAATGAATAAAAAGATTCCTTATTAAAAATATATATAATATAGAAAGTGTAATCTCCATTATAAAAAGAGAGTAACAGTTACAATTCTTTTCTCCTACTTAATAAGTTTGTTGTCACAAATAGAGAAGTGGAGAGGGTAAACACAAACTCTTAGCGGAGTTCAATTGATTATCCATGATGGCAGCTGTTTTTGGCATCTTACTGTTTTGCTAATAGCAATTTGTCCTAATAGTGGCCTATTCATTCCTTTGTGAACCAAGTCTAACACATGAAACAGAGGTTTTTTTTTTTTACATGCTTCCATGATAGTTGAGGATTAAATAATGGGTCCATTACTATTGCAACATTTGGTTTACCACAGAGATACACTTCTATGGCATTTGAAGTCAGTGCTAGAGATATAGAGAAGCAATCTTAAGTTGCCTGCTTTTTATCATCAAAAACATCTCACAGTTCATCAAAAAGTGTTATGAGACTAAATGATATTTTATTGCATCTCTCTAACTTTAATGAGATAGACTCCACACTAAGTATGAACTTTTATTCATTAATTCATTTATTTAGATGCATGTTTATAATTATCTGATAAATTCTTCTTGGAATGTAGAAATAAATAAAGCACATCCCCTGTCATAAACCTTGTCTGTGAGAACATAGAAAGAAATGTTTACTGTTTCTGCCACTAAACATGTTTTCTAATATTAGCAAATGAATAATGAATATGTCTATTGTTTGAAAAATAACCATTTTGTTTTCAGAAATAGAATCTTTGTAATCATGTATTTCTAATTGGAAAATGTTAAATATACAAAAATTTTAAATGTACTATAAATCAGGTTCATATAAGGTAAATTAGATTAGTGTTCTTTACCATGTGTCCAATTTAACAGCTGATGTTCCATTAAATACCTCATGTTCAATTTTATCAACACAAAAATAAAAACTAATTACTAATGCAAATCTCTGACAACTTTCCTTTTTAAAACTTTTTTCTTCATTTTAGAGAATTCCTTACCTCTGTACAGTGAAACAGTCTTTGTGTTTCTCTCTTTTCTGACCTCTCCCTCTCTCTCTCAAGTCACTAAGCCCAGTTAGTGATAATGGGCTGTTCTCTGAGTCATTTAAAACCTGTTAGGGGGTCACATATGGGGACATGAAGATTCCCTATCACATCTGTGACATAATTTTGTCAGAATTGTATCTCTCTTGATGCTGTGCAGATGTTGTGGAAGTCAGCACAATGCCTGTGAGTTTGTGACAGTTATGTCAGATGACATCTTTTAGCCCTCCTTCTGACCTTCCAGTGTTTACATCATTTCTGCTTATACCTCTATAATGTTCCTGGAGCCTTGATGGTGATGAGCTAATAGGTCTCTTAGTCTCAGCACAGGCTTTTGATGAGGATTATAGGGCTGGCATGAAGTTTCTCCTGTGGAGCAAACTTGAAATCCAATGAGAAAACAGTTAGTTGATCCTTAGCACTCAGGCCATTATTGCATGAGTAGACACTAGAGCCGATTTTCACATCTACTCATTCCTGTGTAGGTACTTCAAATAAACAGTTGCCCTATTTTGGTCATTTTAAGGGTTGATCTCTGACTACTGTTCTTCTAAAGAGTCTGGTCTTACATATTTTAAATGACAATTCTGTTGCAGTGAAATGAGTCATTTAATTGGTCCCAAGTGTAGGTTTTGGTTAAATTTTCCACCTGAGTTGGATCCTGGGAATTCTTCTGATCAGCATAGTATTGCAGTCCAAGTTCCTTTGAACAGATGAACAAGAATGTACCTACATGCCTCACATTCTCTTTAACTGTGTGGCATTTTTTTTATTCAAGTCTAGCATATGAGGGACATTTTCACTGAGAAATGTTACTTAAATTTATTGAATTCTTTTTGGAGCCTGGGGCCTATTCTGGGAACACTTTGCTCAGCCTTAGTACAGGGAGAAGGGGACTGGATCTGCCTCAGTTGAGTCTACCAGGCTGGGCTGACTCCTCAGGGGAGACCTTGCCTTGGAGGAAGTAGAATGGTGGGTGGGTTAGGGGGGAGGGCTGGGAGATGGTAGGAGGGAGGACAGAGGAATCTGTGGCTGATATGTGAAATTAAGTTAAATATAAAATAAAAATATTAAATAAATTAATAAATTTATTGAATTCTTTTTTTTTGTTTTATGTAATCTTCTCTCATAAAGTACATCCTGACCACAACCTTCTCTCCCTCCTCTTCTTCCTCTCCCACTACCTCTCTTCTCTCCAAGATCCACCAGCAATCCATTTCACATCAGAAAAGAGTGGCCTCCCAGGGATATTAACAGAAAAGGACATAACAAAGATGCAATAAGATTAGGCACATACCCTCCTATCAAGACCGGATGAGACAATCCCGTAGGATGAAAAGTGTCCAGGGAGCATCCAAAGAGTCAGAGACAGACCCACTCAACCAAATATGACCAATTAAAATATAATGAGATGAAGCAAAACCTACCATATTGGAGATGGACAAGACATCAAACAGAATGAGAGTTCTAAGAGCAGGCACAAGAGTCAGGAGTCCCATAAAACACTAACCTAATAGCTATAATATACATGTAGTGGATGCAGTGCTGACCTATGTAGGCAGTTTAATTAGTGTTGCAGTCTCTGTAAGCTCATAAGTGCCTAGTTGATTCAGAGAGCTCTGTTCTCCTGGTATTGTTCATCCCCTCTAGCTCTTACAGTCTTCCAAGCATCATATTTTTTGTGGCTGTCTATTAAGTGGAAAACCCATGAAAAGCCATGCCTATCAGTGCACATAATTTCCAGCTAAAAATTATATATATTTAATGTTTGCATATAGATTCTGAGAAGATTTGTGATAATACCACAAGGCTTGTTTCCAATATGCCTATGTCGGTCTTAATGAAAACACACGAACAAGCATAGGGAAGAGTAAAACCAGAGAAATTTTTTATCAGATGACTATAATGAACTGAAAAAGTCTAAGACCTGGAAATAAATGAAAAATCATGTGCTCTTGGGTTTAGAAACATTTTTATAAAGCATATGATTCAATTTTTAAATGTTTATTTAAATGGTAATAGTAAAATTGATTTCTAGAGATTAAATAAAGAATTAAGGTACCAACTGGATTTATATATTCCCCAAGTGTATTTGACATACCTTTACACAACAGTAAATAGAAAATGATTCATGAACCATTATTCCAATAAGTCATATAACTGAAATCAATTGTTTACATTTATATAAAGGAAAAAAAGCATGAGGTACTGAAGAAGAAAGAGGAAAGATTACATTTATAGTCTCTGCTGGTAACTGATTAGCAAACTATGACCATTAGTAAGATTCTTGAATTAAAAACTATCATGCTATAGATTAAGAAATGGTGTCCCTTGTAACTAAAGTGTGAGGAAGTACTATGAAAGCATAGAATGAAAGATATATAGAGAGAATTGATGTCTTTATGCTGATGTGCATACTGAAACAAATTGTCTTAGCATACACTAAGTGCAAATTTGCTGTTTGGCCATGAATGTGTTTCCTTAAAAATTAGATAAAGTAGAAAATCCATTTAACTTCTCAACATGGAATTTAATGAGCAATAACCATCATTTATATTACAATAATTAATTTTATACTATTAAATAATTGAATTGGGGGACACAGGACATAATTCTGCCATTATGATGGGTATTTCCCTTAAAGAAAATTCATAACATTATATATTAATCCCTTTCCTTTAGTTTTCATAGTCAATCTCATGATTTTATTTGCTTTTGGTCTTCAGATTTTTTAATTTTATATTTTTCCTACTAACCCACCATCACATTCATAATTATTAAATATCTCAGAAAGAATAGCACAGTTTCTCTCAATTGTGAATCTAAGATTATTTATTCAATCACAAAAATACACACACGCACACACACACACACACACACTCACACACACACACACACACACACACACACACAATGGTGGAGGCAATATCAGACTTGAAAAAGGAAAGAGACTAGGGGGATAAAAAAAATGGGAGCATGGAGAAAGAACAGAATATGGAAAGTTAAGATAATGAAAATACATATGTCCTTGGAATAAATTGTATTTTTAATCACCCCATATGAATATCCACCAATAAATTATTAAAATGGTCTTTTAAATTTATACCCATTTTATAGTAACTTTGCAGTCATGGTGAAAGCAACTTGTAAAACAGACCTAGCAATCTCTTTGCTGTTCTTATTGTTTCTATTTTTTTCTTTTTTTTAAAATTTATTATTTTTTTAATTTTTTTTTAATGGTTTCCATATCCTGCATTCACAAAATGTGAACATTGCCAATAACACCTGTCCATTCATCAGCTGCTCACAATCACACTTTTCTTTGGCAAAGTCTTTATTTTCCCATTACTTATATTGTTAGAAATGCATTAAGATTTCCCTGTGGGACTCATTTATGGCAACAGTAAACAGTTGTTCAGTCAATTAAATCTTGGTAGGCAGCAGGAATGTTTCCATGTTTTAATTTTATCCATTTTGTTTTACTCATAGTCAATATTATATAAAAACAAACAAACAAACACAAACAAAAACAAACAAAAACACTGTCTGAGGAGGTAACTGTTGTTGCTCTTCAGAACGTATTGTCTTACACACAATTGAACTCCCAGGATCATATTGCCTTAGACTGTGACATTAGCTGGGCATTAGGTACCCAGTTACCTACTCTCTCCAAATAACTTCATATATAAGGTGTAGATTTCAAAATCTTGCATACAAGGGAGAATGATTTCTGTGCATCTTGAATTACATTGGATAGTTGAATGTGTTGATATCTATACCTCCTTTAGCTATTTGAAAGTTTCAATTACCTAACAAATATTTTTGATGACAAAAATCAGGCAACTGATGGTTGCTTCTCTCTATATATGACACTGACTCCAAATGTCATAGAAGTGTATCTCTGTGGTAAATCAAATGTTGCAATAATAATGGACCCATTATTTAATTCTCAACTATTATAGAAGCATGTAGAAAAACCTCTGTTTCATGTGTTAGATTTGGTTCACAAAGGAATGAATAGGCCACTATTAGGCCAGATTGCTATTAGCAAAACAGTAAGATGCCAAAAACAGCTGCCATCATGGATAATCAATTGAACTCACTAAGAGTTTGTGTTGAACCTCTCCACTTCCCTATTTGTGACTGCAAACTTATTAAATAAGAGGAAATAATTTTTAACTGTAATTGTTAGTGATTTTATATACATAGTAAACACAAGATAATGAAAATAAATGTACACTATCTTACAGAATCCTTCCTTTGTTATAGAAGACAAATTCTCCTGAGACAAATTGTGAGGTTCACATATGTACGGGTTACTTAAAAAATGTAGACCCCACTGTTTTATTGTCCCTCATCACTAGCAATTAATAGAAGTTTTCAAGTTAGATTATCTAAATCATATATGAAATGGTAAGCCTTTTTTTCCAACCTTCACTGCTCCATGAGACTGCATTTGCTATGAACAAAAGAAATCCCCAAATAGAGAAAATGCTAGTCTAGAAGTCAAGCAGAAACCTGAATTATTCCACTTATATGCTCACAAATATCTTAGCTGAAATTTAGAATTGCCTGTAAAAAAAAAAAAATCCTCAGTCAATTATATATAAAGATCATTTGGAGATATATTTGCAAATATTAAGATCTGTTGACCATCTGTAGCTTTCTCTTCTAGGCAAATCAAAATTGCATAACCTTGGCACATTAATGCAATGCACTGCTTATGGGGGTATCTTTTTATTCTTTCACCCACAGTTGGCACTTTCTGCCATGCCGCCCTTCTAAACAGAGTCTAGAATTAATGTAATGGAAAAAATTGCTCTGGGTTACAGAGATATTTTGTTACAAAGACTAAACATTAGAACGTCATTGAGAGTTTATTTCCCAATTTTGCACACAATTCTAACAACTTTGATTATCTGCTTTCTTAAACACTACAGATTAGAAAAAGAAAATTAAAAGCAGTGGGCTGGAAGGAACTTGCCAATTCACTACATACATGACAGATACAAATAGACATCACAACATAGGCATCACACTGAATAACTGGGGTATTCATAACACTTTTCAGTGTAAATGAAAATTATTCTACACAAGTTTAAATGGCCAGGAAGAATATCCCCAAAATTGTTTCTGATGGGTCAAGTCTATTGTAATCAGAGTGAGGCGGGAAGAGAGAGATGGGGGAGAAAAAATTCAAATCTGTCTGAAATAGATACAAGTGGAGATTTGGAATCATTAGCCTGCAAAGGAAAGAATGGAAAAGTACTCAGAGGTGTTTGGATGAGGAAAGGGAAGCAGGGCTTGGTTTCCTGAATGCAAGGATCTCAATAATTTAAGGTAAGATCCTTTAGTATACCTGGACTTAGCTTAGGAGAAAGAGAAGAATATAACAGTTACAGAACAAGGTCCAGGGGCGGCATGTAGCTGTTTCCAGAGTCCTTGCTCAGCATCTATGAAGCCTTGGATGTGATCTCTTTACTGAGTGCACTCACTGTGGGGCACAGACTGTAACACAAATACTAGAGAGAAGGGAGCCGAAGGATCGGCAGTTCAGCCTCACCCTCAGTTCTACAGGGAGTCCAAGATCAGCTTAGGAGTCAGGAGCCCCTGTCTCCAAAACAAAAATAGAGATAATACTAAACATGTTAGTGGACCTAGGAACCTCTTCAAGAAGGAAGTTCCTTCTCTAGAATGTCAGAAAATCATGTGTAGCATTTGAGGAAAAGTTTCATTGAAAATGTTTATTATCACCAATTATGCCTCCTAAATATCACACTCATTATCAAGAATCTCAGTCATTCAAACAGCTTATTTCCTAATGATGCTTTGCCTAATTTATTAACATATCAAAGAAAATAAGTGTCTTGAACTTTTCTCAAATTAAAAAATGAACATCTGTAGATTAGAACTATTTGTGGTAATTGTGTAATAACTGTTATCAGTCCTATGACTCAGAGTTTTAGTAAAGGTTTAAATGGAATAGAGGAAATTAACAAACAGAAAGCAAAACCAATATTTGTTTAGGATGTGTGATGCAGTAGTTACACACCAACTTCAGAAACCAGGGTGCTGTCAATATCACTTAGTAATACATCTCCTCCTTTGCTTTTCTTTGCAATACCTTTCCCAGAAGCCTTGAACATCTCCAGGATTCTCTCTCTCTCACTCACCCTTGCCACACACCTCTGGTTTCCTTTCCTTTGGAAGTCTATCTGAGCTCCCACATAGCTAAGAGCCTCTCCTGCCTGGCATCTGACATCACCACCAGCAAAGCCATCTGTCTCATTACTTTAGGATAATGATGTTACTGTCTGCATCTCATCCCACAGACCTCTGTCCTTAGGCTAGCTGAATGTAAACAATCAGTGGCCAGGATGCTCACACCCATGTTCTGGATTACAGAGGAATAAAGGAACAAGACAGGAAGAAGGTGGGACCAGAGCAAGCTATGGTTTGCTGGATATTGAAGAATCTCCTCTGGGAAAGAAAAGGGTGAGCTTATTGCCTCTTAGAACAAACCTGAGGAAGTCACCTGGGGAGGTCAAATGATATGCAGATAGGGCCATCGGCCATCCTAAGGAGTATTCACCTTGAATGTGGAACTGGTGTTTTCTTGGTTAGAAATTAATGGAGCATAATCCATGTTTGAGGATATCATGGTGTGGAGTCTGTCTGGCCTCATTAGTCATCAAGTTCCCTATTTGATGAAAAGGGTGATCCTAAGGAAAGACTTTTAAATATATTTCCATAAATTGGTAATATAGATCTTGGAGGATTTGGTTCGTCTAGCCCTAACACTGGGGTTCTTATGGCTGGGATAGCACCCAATGCCCCAGCATAGCCCAGGCCACTGCAGTGTTTTTGCCATTCTTGATTATTCCACCAATGTAGAGGTAGGAAGAGGCCTGTCTCCACCCAATGTTCCTTCTCTCTTCCTCCAACAATCACTTCCCCCCATATGTGACCTGGCATCTTTCACCTGCCTTCTCCTCTAGTGATATTCTCTTGTCACCTTATTCCTCCCAGACCCCACCTCAGGAGCAGTAGGAGGAAGAGGAGGGACTGGCCTTCATCTACCATGGCTTTGCAGCTGTTCCTTGTGAGAGCTGAAGCAATGATCTGTGTTCAAGCTGGTTTCACACGTGTTCAACAGGGCAGTTTACAATGGGAGAAAAAAAATAGCAAGATGCCAAATGAACATACCATTTCTTATTGGCAGAAGTGTGTGTAATCAATGTATTGGCTGAGCAAATCACCCATTCACTGTTAACTGAAGCTCCCACTATTCAATATCAGTGGCAATGGTTTTTAAATCTATTTATTTTATTTTAAATCAAATACAGCCTCTCTGAGCATTCATGAGTTTAATACTAGTCATTGTTCATTGATAGAGTACATATGACCACCTGTGAAAGTGTTGCTTGCTACCCTTAAGTGACTTATTTCAAAAGTAAACAACAATGCATCATGGTTTTCTGAATCTCTACAATATTTCAAGCTGTCATATATTAAAATATATTACATATAAATTTGGACATGTGACTGTCAAGCCTTCAAGACAGCATTTTTATCTTCCATTTGATATGACAGATAGTATTAATTTTTTGGATAAATTCAAAAAGTGATTTTAACTTTATGAAAATATACTAGTTGTATGATTGAGCATTACTTGGGTATATGCCCAAAAGTGGAATGCTGGGTCTTGAGGGAGGTTGATTCCCAATTTTCTGAGAAACTGCCATACTGATTTCCAAAATCAGTATGCACTCCGACCAACAGTGGAGGAGATTTTCCATTGCTCCACATCCTCTCCAACATAAGCTGTCTTCAGTGTTTTTGACCTTAGCCATTCTGACAGGAGTAAGATGATATCTCAGAGTTGTTTTGATTTGCATTTCCCTGATGACTATAGATGTTGAGCAATTCCTTAAATGTCTTTTGACCATTTGAGAATCTTCTGTTGAGAATGCTCTGTTTAGCTCTGTAGCTCATTTTTCTGTGTTCATCGCAGCATTATTCATAATAGCCAGAACCTGGAAACAACCTAGATGTCTTTCAACTGACAAATGGATAAAGAAAATGTGGTACATATACACAATGGAGTACTACTCTGAGGTTAAAAAAAAATGACATCATGAAATTTGCAGGCAGATGGATGGAACTAGAAAATATCATCCTGAGTGAGGTAACCCAAACTCAGAAGGACAAACATGATATGCACCCACTCATAAGTGGATACTAGATTTAAAGCAAAGTATAACCATACTGCAACCCACAACTCCAAAGAAGCTAGATAACAAGGAGGACCCAAAGATGGACAAATGGATTGCCCTGGTAAGGGAAATAGGTGAGATCTCCATTAGTAAACTGGGAATGAGGGGAGGTAATGGAGGGAAGGCGATGGGGGATGAGAGCATAATAGAATTGTGGAGCTGTAACAGGAAAGGAGGGAAAGAACAATGAAAGAGATGCCACAATAGAGAGAGACATCATGGGGATAGCTAGAAACTGGGTGCTAGGAAGTCCCCAGGAATCCACAAGGATGACCCCAGCTTAGACTACTAGCAATAGTGGAGAAGGTGCCTGATCTAGCTTACCCTAGTAACCAGATTTGCAGATACCCTGTTATTATAGAGCCTTCATCCAGTAACTGATGGAAACAGATGCAGAGATCAAGAGCCAGGCACCAGGCCAAGCTCCAAGAGTCCAGCTGAAGAGAGGGAAGAGGGATTCTATAAGCAAGGGGCGTCAAGATCATGATGGGGAAAACTACAGGGACAACCAAACCAAACTACTGGGAACTCATGAACTGTAGACCAATAGCTATGGAGCCTCCATGGGACTGGACTAGGCTCTCTGCATGAGCCAGGCAGTTGTGTAGCTTGATCTGCTTGAGGGGTTCCCTGGCAGTGACTGGGATCCATCTCTGGTGCATGAGCTGGCTTTTTGGAGCCCACTACCTATGATGGGACATCTTGCACAGCCTTGATGCAGGAGGAAGGGCTTGGACCTGCCTCAACTGAATGTACCAGGTTCTACTGACTCTCCATGGGAAGCCTCACCTTGTTGGAGGAGGGAATGGGGGCATGGGTTGGGAGGGAAAGGCTGGAGGGGCAAGAGAAGGGGATCTGTTGTTGGTATCTAAAATGAATAAAAAATTCATTAATAAAAAAAGGTAACTTCAAAAAGAAAAAAAAAAGAGAAAAAAAAAAACATACATACACATGCATATTTGCCAAAGAAGAAATTTAATAAAACATTCTAATTTGGCAATTCTAAAAAAAAAAAAAAAAAATTTAGACAGCTGTTGTTTACCCCAAAATAAAAGTGTACCTTTTTTAAAAAATAAAATTTCCCAGTTGTATAAAAGAATACTGTATTTTAATAAAATTGACTATGCTTAGGAATGTGTGTGTCTAATACCATATAAAAATGTTAACAAAAGTGATACTCTCATCAGTATCCATGAAGAAGCCTATCAAATACCATATGATCCCAATTAATTTCTTACTGTCTCCTTTACCAACAGTAAGAAGCAGACAGCATGTCCGGGTTGAACAATCACCCAGGTGGAGATCATTCCAGATCTACTTATGATCTACTAGATTCCCTCAGAAGCTTGTATACAATGGGATAGGTATAGGGAAACTCAAAAGGATTTGCACTGATGGTGACTCAAAACAGCTAGCGAGAAAGACCATGAAGCTGGGTAGATAGAGAAGCATGGAGGATGGATCAGTCAGGAGCTGGAGATTGAGAGGAATGTGATCAACACACATGAAAAAAAAAATATCACAACAGTGTAAGGAGGGTATGTGTCTTGAAGATAATCTTTTCCTCTTGTCCCTGCAAACTGCACTAGATCTAGGCATGCCTACACACAATTAAAACTGAAGGCACAGGCCTTTATTCCTCAAAATTGATAGGTAAAGGCTGCTAGCTCTGTGAAGTTAAGGCTAGCATAGTTTACATGGTGAATTTCAGGGTAATCAGGGCTGCTTGGTGAAATCTTGTCTCAAATAACTAAACAAACAAACAAATAAGTAAAGTTTCTTTGAATATCAATTTAAGTTTAAACTTGTTTTCTTTCCACCTAAATCAGTATTTTCATTAGACTCTTAATGGCACCATATGTCTCTAAAATAATATTATAGAGAATGTGAGTTACAATTATGAGAATCTACATTATTGAGAGAGATACTGATGGTACCATACATTTCTATACACTGTTTTCTTCCAAATAACTAATGATATTCAATCTGTAGAATCTTCTACCTTTTAGAAGTGCTGAGATTTTATTATATCAAAGTTAGAAACCATATGAATCTTTGGAGAAATATATTTCACATAGTTGAGACACTTGCATTTAAAAAAAAACTAAAATATATGATCAAAATAGAAATGTGTTTCTAAAATAATGGTAATATTACAAGCTTAACTTTTAGTAAAGTTCTATAGTGTGTTAATAGAATTATAACATACATTATTTTAGACCATTCAGTTATTAAACAGAAAAGAGAACACACAGCTTTGAAGTATTCACTCAGGAGAAGTTATACTTAGATAGAAGTTAATATAATAGTCAAGAAAATTATCGAAGTATACTAATTAAGTTAATTATGATGATGAGTAAACAACTAGGATCTCAAACAGGCAGTATTTATGTGTATAAAATGTATAAATTAATTAAAACACAGTAAAGATAACAGTCCTAAAGATAATTATGCTGTAACATGAAGGTAAAATTATAATTGGGACACACAATGACAGCAGCCATCTCAAGCCAGGCACCTATATGTTGAGATCATCTGTGGCCTACCTTATGTAGCTTGATAACAGCCTTAGGTATGTGACATTTACCTAGGAGTGTTTCTAAGCATGTATTTACACCAACGCCTCCTGTAGGACCACAGATGTAGTAAATGAGGAACAAGACATGCACTTTAAATCCATTTACAATGGGTTTTATGTACATTATACTATAATTTAATTAAAGTCTACATTTTTTACTTGCCAACAGGACACTGTCTGGCATCTATAGGATCAATAAATATAAATTACTGTAATTGAGTAAACACTGATGGTAATTGTACTTTTTGTAAGATAATAGCCATATATGGTGTGGTGGTTTGGAAGAAAATAGCCTCCAAAAGGAGTGGTACTATTAGGAGTTGTAGCTTTGTTGGAACATGCAAGGCCTTGTTGGAGGAAGTGTATCACTGTGTAGGCATGCTTTAAGGTCTCATATACGCTTAAGCCATGCCCAGTATCTCAGGACACTTACTGTTGCCTGCAAGTCAGGATGTAAGACACTCAGCTACTTCTCCAGCACCATGACAGCCTGAACTACTCCACATCTCAGCATGATGATAATGGGCTGAACCTCTGAAAATTTAACCACCCCAATTAATTTTTTTTCCTTTAAAAGAGTTGCTGTGGTCATGATGTCTCTTCCCAGCAGTAGAAACCCTAAGACATATGACCTGTCAATGAACATATGCTTAGATGAAAAACCAAGCAAGGTTGTATGGAAGGAAGGGGTTTGTCATGACTTATAAATTGGAAGGGTCACTTTGTGTCTAATCTAACAGTAGACTTTAGGAAAAGCAAGTCAGGAGGAGTGGGGCAAATTGAAAGGCTCTTACTCTGGAAGGAAGACACAGTTATGTGGTCTAAACAAGGTCAATGTCTGCAGAAGAGGAAGTGATTTGAGCAGAAGAATTTTGTTATTGAAAGAAAAGTTGTTTTATTGCTTCCTTTATTTTTTGAGATTATAATATAATTATACCATTTTCCTCCCCTCAGACACTCTTACATACCCCATTGTGCTTTCTTTCAAATTCAGGGCCTGTTTTTTCATGTGTGTATATATATACGTATATATATATATATATATATACATACATACATACATATATATACATATATATATACATATATAATTCTATATACATATATAGAGATATATAATTCTAAATATAACCTATTTGATCTGCAAACATTTTTCATATCTCTGGTTTTAGACAGGCCATTTGACATTGAATAACCAATTGCTAACTGGGGAAGTTTGTTTGTTTGTTTGTTTCCTACTCTCAGTGTTCTTAGTATGCCTGTACATAAATAACATAATATTTAGAAGGAGTGCTTCATTTGTAACTAGAACCAAAAAAACTCTATGTCATAAAAATATACAAGACTTACTCACATGATATTAAGGTATACTTTCTGATAGAATCCGTTTTGTATCTTCATACTTGTTAGGGGTGACTAGCTTCAATTTTACTTTTTTGTAAGACTATTAAATTAAGACATGGTGATTTTCATTTGATGTTCCATGGGCCTCACCATGTTTTTAACATATAAAAGTTTGTGATTAAACTCAGAAACAGATGATATGAATTAATTGTAACAACCTTCCAACACTCAGCTGTCAATTCTAAAAATAATATTTTTAAATTATATGTTTAAAATGTAAAATTAGAGGTAATTTTACTTACGTACTTAGTGGTTTATTTTCTTAGCTAATCATCACTTGAAAAAATTTGATTGATAGAAGTACATTTCAATCGTATTAAATTTTAATGTTGATGAAAATTATGTAAATGACATCTCAAAGGTATATACCTGATTTTACATAGTTCACTGGCTATTTGAAAACATGTTGTGAAAGACCACAAGGCACTGAATCAAATAAGACATTCAAAATATTTGTTTATAAGCACAATCTAGATTCATGGGGAAACGCAGAGGTATGATTCTAAGATAAACAACATCAATCAGGCACTGTTAAATTATTTTAGATGACTTTTTATCTTTTTCTGGAGGAGATAAACCTAAAATGAGGGCTGATGATAGAGCTCAGTATTGCATCCTTGCCTAGCATACACAGAGCTACAAGAACTTACCACCACTGAACAAAGCTCCTCTGAAGCCCATGAGTACTTGATTCATCTTCTGACTTGGCCATCCACAACTGCAATAGGGCAGCTGTTACAGCCATTTCATGCCTGATAGGGTTATGTAGCTTGCCCAGGAAGATGAAAATAAACATTTTAAAACAAGATTCTTAAAATCTGTTTTGCTATGATAGAATCATATTACACATGGTTAGTTTTCCTTCTGTGAAAGTACTATGCATGTATAACAATATAACTGAGTAATGAACTACTTTAATAAAATCATACCAGACAGAAATTTTTCACATGTAAGCTTAAATTTCATTTTTAATTTTCTAATTATATATATGATAAATATTTACTAAGGTACTATTTCTGGTTTTCCTTGAAACTCCTAAAAGTAATTAAGGGCTGTTTTTCTCTGAGCTATATACCTACTTAACTGAAAAAAAAAAAAAAAACTACATGAATTACACATGTGTGCATGAGGTACATTGGCGTGGTAAAGCCACAGAAGGATTTCTTTTGAGGAGAAGGCATTGTGCTACTCCTTTTCCTTAGAAGAGACAGTTATAATTCTTCAGGATAGAAACCAGTGCACACAAACACAGCAAATCAAATTGTTGTGTCATCCTGTCTGGCTGATTTTAAGTTTGGATACAAGTCACAGACATAGGAGTTCATGCCATCAAGTTTTGACTGTTGAAATCTTGTGGGGAGGAGTGGGGAATGGGTTGGGAGGGGGAGGCTGGGGCATGGGAGGAGGGAAGAGGGAGATCTTTGATTGATGTGTAAAACGAATTTTTTTTTTTTTTGAGACAAGGTTTCTCTGTGTAGCTTTACACCTTTCCTGGAACTCATTCTGTAGCCCAGGCAGAGGCGGGCCTTGAACTCACAGAGATCTGCCTACCTCTGCCTCTGAAGTGCTGGGCTCAAAGGCATGTGCTACCACAGCTTGGCCTAGAAAATTTTTCTTAAGAAAAAAGAAGAAATCTTGCCTGACCTGACATGGAACACACCCTTAAGCGTTCCTGTAATTTGTACTACAAACTAAAGAAATATGTGTCAGTATGATGTGAGGCTTCAAGAAAATTGGTTTGACAGAAACATCTGAAGTTCAGTATCTTTATCAGGAAGGAAAAATATTACAGTGACTGTTTAATAATGAATCATGAATACATCATTACTAACTTATTTTTAAAAATACCTTGATGCCTCCATATCAACACAAGACACTTCATCTTAAACATGAGGAAAATGGCATTGATGTCACCTTATTTTTATATTACATATCTGCAGATAGTATCTCTGCCATACTAAGCTAAATGTCTAATAATATGTCGAAAAATCTGATAGATTTGAGTGGCAGGAAAGGCAGTAAGTGGAAATGCTATAGCTTTGGTAATTAATTGGAGAACACATCTTTACAAAAAAGCCTAGTTCTCATGAATGTCGCACTGACATTTTCAAAATTGATTTGTCTTGACATTTAGAAGAGTTCTACAGAATTATGTGTACATGTTATAACATTATGCAAACTACAATACATCTGTAATATTTAAGCCTTGAAAATAGGATGATTGTTTTAAGTGAAGAGAACAATTCTACTTTTATAAGAAAGCAGTTTTCAGATTTCAAAAAGGAACAGTGACATCTAACTCTATAAACAGCACTTAAAGCCAAAATTCAAATCATTGAAATGATGGTACAGTACTTATCTTATAAATGAGTACCTTACAGGGTCAACTTACAGAGTACAAGGAAAATAATGTAAAATAGTATTTTTTTTTTTTTTGAGGCAGGGTTACTCTGTCTAATGGCAATAGCTGTCTTGGAACTCGCTTTGTAGATGTGGCTGGCCTTGAACTCACAGAGATCTGCCTACTTCTGCCTCACAAGTGCATCACCACACCTGCCATAAAGGGGTGTGCCATCATGCCTGTGATAAAATAATTTTTTAAATGAAGATAAAGGTCAAATTAAGGTATATAAAATTATTATCCAACTATCCTTTCCTATTGAATATATAAATTCAAGTGATATAAACTGATGTCTGGTATTCCCTAAGTACAAGACCTAAATGAGCATCTGAGTACTTATGCTACTCAACCACTGAAAACTTGTGTTTTCACAGATAAGAAAACATTGCATAGAAACTGAACAACACACCACAGACCACAAAGACAAAAGTTATATATGAACAGTATAGTCATATCCTGAATGTGTTCTTAAATTAGTAATAAAGGAATACCTACATTTTTTTTAACTGTGTTGTAAAATATGAAAACTGAAAGATGTACTAACATAAAAGATTGAATAAGAACATGCGATCATACTGGAAAATGCTAAACTTTTTGCAAATTTCATGTTATCGTAATGAGATACTATGAGCTAAATTAAAAGTAAGTACAACAACACACAATGTTCCTCTGACGTGGAATAAGTACAATTTATATATGTATTACACATGAGAGAATAATTTTATGCAATGCTCAATAAAATTGCATATTTTAAATTTGGACATAAACACAAATCTATTGATCATGTGATCGATTCAAAATTATTATATAATTGAAATGTTAAGGCTGTACATTTTGTTGTTTTCATTTAAAATAATATTTTAATTATAGCATTTTTTTCCTTCACTTTCTTCCCCACAAATCATCCTCTAGACCCCTTATCATTATTCTTCAATTCATGGCCCCTTTTTTGATCAACCGTTTTTGCATGCATATGTTTGAATACGTATATATTCCTAAATATAACCTGTGAAATTAATATGTTTCTTGTATGTATGTTTTCAGGGATGATTGCTTAGTACTGGATAACAAGTAAGTGTGTTTTTCCCTGGGAAAGGCCATCTTTCCTTTCACCGGTCCTTGCAGCAGTCTGCAGATCCTATGTAGGTCGCAAGCCATGCTAATTAATCAGTGCTAGTGAAGTCATGGTTATTAGAGGAGAATCTACAACTACTAATGTCCTAAACAGGCATAATCTCTAATAGCAATTTAGAAACATTTCTCCTTACACTAACAGACAACTAGAGCTGTACTTCAAGAGCACTTTGGTATTTTGGTTCAAAGTGCAGAGTATAAGGAAAGCTGTAGACTTCCTAAGGCTAGAGGATATGTGAGCTTTTAGTAGTGACCTTAGCATTTTGAAGACTTTGATAGCTCCACTAATTTGATAATAGTCATAAATTGCAAATTTACTATTACATTTAAGCTGTAAGTAAAAGTAATACATACAAGATCTGGAAAGATAGCTCACCAGCAGATAAGATATTCTTAAAGGGGAATATGCTAAAGTTGAGTTACTTGACCTGTAGCTTTGAGACACACTGTTGAATTGAGATTCCTTTAGGGCTGGTTGGAAATAGAAGAATTCAGTTACATATCTTATATGTGAGTTCATTGTCTTCATGTCTCAAAAGACCATAAGGCTAAATCTGTGCCTTCCTTTTTCAGATTTTGGAGAACCAATGTGTCATTCTTCATAATGTTAATCCTGAGCAAAAACTTAATATGCAGGTATAATACATCTTGGCCTCTTCAGGAGGTAAATGTTCAACTGTTAGGAATTGGAACATTATCTCAAGTGAAACAGAGTGCAAGATGGCTCGAATGTATAGGCCCAGAAGGACAGAGAGGCAGATTAAAACCATATGTGGCTAACATAGCCATGAACCTGTGGTGTCGAGACCTGTTACAACAATGGAATCCTCAGATTAACATCCCTCCAACCTCAGAAATAAATCATAAACTAGCACATGTTTCTGAGAGAAATATTAGAAGGTATTATTCTAATGAGTGGTCACCAGCCATCCATATTATACAAGAACAGGGCACAAAAACTGATGATCTTCCAAAGGCACCAACAGCTCTACCTTTAAAATGGTTAACAGACAAGCCTTTATGGGTTCATCAATGGCCTTTAACAACAGAGAAACTCCAGGCTTTAGAAGAGCTGGTAGAAGAACAGTTAAATGCTCAGCATATTGAAGAATCTACTAGCCCATGGAATTCTCCTGTATTTGTTATTAAAAATAAATCTGGTAAATGGAGAATGGTAACAGACGTTAGAGCAATTAACAAAGTAATTCAGCCAATGGGCTCTCTACAATCTGGAATTCCTTTGCCTACTCTGTTACCTAAAGGATGGCCTCTCATAGTTATCAATTTAAAAGACTGTTTCTTTTCAATAGCCCTACAAGAAAAAGACAGAGAAAGATTTGCTTTCACGGTGCTTACTTACAATAATTCTCAACCGGTTAGAAGATTTCAATGGAGAGTCCTCCCACAGGGAATGTTGAATAGTCCAACCCTGTGCCAATATTTTGTACAACAGCCCTTGGAAGTGATACGTAAAAAATTCCCTAAATCCATAATTTATCATTATATGGATGATATTTTACTAGCTGACTCAAATGCAGATAATTTAAAAAATGTTTGAAGAAGTAAAGAAAATATTGCCTTGCTGGGGATTACAAATTGCTCCTGAAAAGATACAAAGAGGAGACTCTATTAATTATTTAGGATATAAAATAGAGCTACAAAAAATTAGACCTCAAAAAGTACAAATTAGGAAAGATCGCCTACAGACTCTTAATGACTTTCAAAGATTATTTGGGGACATTTCTCATCTACAAACTATTGTTGGGGTAAAAAATGATGAACTAAATAATTTGTTCAAAACCTTAAAAGGTGACAAGGACTTAAATAGTCCAAGAGAATTGTCTCCTAAAGCTGAGAAAGAATTGGCCTTGGTAGAAAAAAAAGAACATGAAGGACATGTGGATCGTATTGATCCAAAGCTGGATTGCATTTTGGTTATTTTACCTTCTAGGCATTCTCCTACAGGAATATTAATGCAGAGAGAAGATATATTGGAGGGGATATTTTTACCAAATAAGCCAAATAAAAAATTAAAAACTTATGTAGAAAAAATCTCTGACTTAATTTTGAAAGAAAAATTGAGACTTCGTCAATTAACAGGAATAGACCCAACAGAAATTGTTGCATCTTTAACTAAAGAGGACATTAAAAAATTATGGACAGAAAGTGAACCTTGGCAAAGAGTTCGCAGTAATTTTTTGGGAGAAATTAACAACAAATACCCTAAAAGCAATAAAATTGATCTTATAAAGAGAGCTGATTGGATCTTGCCTCCAATTGTATGTAAAAAAAAAAAAAAACATATCTGGAGTTCGAACATTTTATACAGATGCCAACAAACAAAAAAAGGCAGGTTACAAATCAGAAAATTTAAGTAAAGTGGTTCAAATTCCTTATAATTCAGTTCAAAAATCAGAATTGTATGATATTCTGTTTGTATTAATGGATTTTTCAGAACCTCTCAACATAGTTACTGACTCTCAGTATGCTGAAATAGTGGTATTACATATTGAGACTGCAGATTTTATCCCTAATGCTTCAGAATTAACTTCACTATTTATTCAATTATAAGATACAATCAGGGAAAGGAGTCATCCTTTATATATAACTCACATCCGATCCCATACTGGTCTGCCAGGCCCTCTAGCACAAGGTAATGATGAGATTGATAAATTATTGATAGGAGATGTGCTGGAGGCCTCAGAATTTCATAAGAAACATCATGTCAATAGTAAAGGTTTAAAAAAGGATTTTTCCATAACCTGACAACAAGCCAAGCAAATTGTAAAGAAATGTCCTACTTGTTCCTTCTACAATCAGACACCATTACCAGCAGGATGTAACCCAAAGGGTACGCAGAGGAATGAAACCTGGCAGATGGATGTGTTTCACTTTGTGGAATTTGGAAAATTGAAATATGTACACCATACTATCGATACTTATTCAGGATTTCATGGGCAACTGCTTTGAGTTCTGAAAAAGCTGATTCTATAATCACTCATTTGCTAGAAGTTATGGCCATCATTGGTATACCTGCACAAATTAAAACTGACTATGCTCCAGCATATGTCTCTATTAAAATGAAACAGTTTTTTTTTGCTTATTATAATATAAAGCATATTACATGTATACCACATAATCCTACAGGCCAAGCAGTTATAGAAAGATCCAACAGAACTCTAAAGGACATGATAAATAAACAGAAAGGGGTAACAGAAACCCCCCAAAATAGACTGCACAATGCTCTATTAAATTTGAATTTTCTCAGTGCTAATGAGTAAGGAACAACAGCCGCAGAGAGACATTGGTTAACAGAAAAAAACTACAGAATTAAATCAGCCTATATACTTCAAGGATGTGCTGACCTCAGAATGGAAACCAGGGTATGTGTTACTTTGGGGACAAGGTTTTGCTTTTGTTTCTGCAGTAGAAGATAAGCTGTGGGTACCATCAAAATTGATAAAGGTTCGATTTGAACAAGAGAGACCTCTTAATTAGAGGAGGTGATAGTTCATCAACTAACATGACCATCCAGTTAAAACTCACTTATACCATTAATACATGCCTTTTCATTTAATCAGATGTAACTTGCCAAAAGGGAACCTCCCCAAAATTAGTCTTGGGGAAGGGTTTTGGTTTTTGTCTTTTAGGAGAATGAAGGCTAAGGAATCTGAAGAACACTGGACAAATGAGACAACTGAAGAAAAAGGACAGATCATCTGTCCCAGGAAAAAGAGTAAAATGGCCTATTGGTATATCATCTATAAAATTTCATACATCTTCCTAAACGTTTGTTTCTGCTCTTTTCTAAAAAATTAATACTCTTGATCTTCTTGTAGTCCCAGTTCAATTAAAGTTTCAAGCTGATTTTGGAGTTGGAGAATGGCTCTCTCCTCCTTTAAACTCAAGCATGTTGTTAAAAGGAAAATGAAAACTCCCTGTATCATACCAGAAGAAAGAGCCATCTTCTGACATGGGACAGGAGAAAAACCAAATTAATTAAGGGACTATTCTATTACTAATCTCAATTCTTTGATTCTATTCTGATTCTTTAAACTTTTCTTAAAGCATGAATTTTATATCAAAATTTACAAGATATCTATCTATCTATATCTATCTATCTATATATATATTTTAAACTTTGTTAAGATAATAATGGTCATATAGAGTAGTAATTAATTCTAGAGAAAAGGCTTCAATTAGCTGCCTATACATGTTTTTGTGTTCAAGTCTCTTTTCAGTTTTCTGCAGGAAATCACGGCCAGGCCTAACATCAACTAAAATCTCCAAGAAGAAGATGGGGCTCCACAATGACAATTCCATGTGGAAAATAATATCACTAAGCTGACAAACATCATCTACAGATCAGCTTTGGACTACAAAGTGCTTAGAGCAATTCTGAGATGGCTAGCTGAGATGATTCAGTTTCAAATAAGGATTTGAGATAAACCCTGAAATTTGGCATTATGGATAACAAAGAATATAGTTACCTTTCCCAGAATTTGTCAATTAACCCAAAATTTTTCTTTTCAGAATAAAGATAACTTCACCCATACCCAACAGGAAGCAATTTTAAAAATACGACGCCCACATTCCCAAAGTGGTGGTGTGGGATGGGTGGTTATTTGGTCTTTTTTATGGGTTTTGGATCTGGGATAGTTTTCATTGTTTAGGAGGGTTGGTTACAAGATGTTGTTAAGGGTTAGGAAAAGGGCTAGGCAAAAGGTGCTTGTTTAAAAAAAGAAAAAATAAGAAAAAGAAAAAAAGACAATTACTAGTTTTAAATACTTTACATTGGATTGGATTGTTTTATATTGTATACAAATTATTATTATTATTATTGAGTTTGAGATTGTTAGAACATGCCATATACATATTTCTAATCTTGCTCGAGCTATTGTATTTATACCACTCATTTAACAATGTAATGCAATTTGCTAATCCTTGAATGTTAGTATTACCAACTATTAGGATATATAGAAATGAAAGTTAGTGGTTAGACATTACAATTGAACTTGTAGTCATATTAGGTGTGTTTTCAAGATTGAACAGATATATTTTAGATAGGTCATATTCAAACCCTTCAGAGATCTACAAAATATGGCATTTAAAATGTTTTAATAACTTAGGATTTTTTCTTTTTTGCTATGACTATGAGACGTGTGGGCTCCTGGTAATACCAATCTACTTCAGAGAAAATATGGACATTGAAGAAACTGCATATGGGGTTAACTTTCATTGTGGCAAAAGTTAGCTACTGGACAACAAAGTATCCTCTAATCAACTGCTAACAAACAGGACAGACAGGTCATGAAACACAGGACTACCAATTCTTGCCAAAACAAGTATGGTTGTCTCTTTAACAAAAGGCATCTTCTGAAGTCAGGACAATATGGCACCATCCCTGAAATGAGTGGCCTTTGCAATATGTAAAAGGTACCGTGCCCTTTTCTTTGAAGGCAGCTGAACAAGGAGTGGGCCAATGACTTCTGATATGAAATGGAACAACAGATGAAACAGTTATTCTTGAAGAATAACTAAGCTCACTCCTCTCAATAATAGACTGACATTTAATAGAGGGATACAGAGAAGAACAGGATGCCAAGATGAAGCCACACATACACAGCCCAAAAAAATGGACAACTAATAAAAAAAAATCAATAATCTCCAGAATTTAAAATCCTAAATCATGACATGACACTAATGGAATTCAGGTGTTTCTGGTACATGTACTGCTCTCACCAAATGTGAGGTCAAACTATTTACCTTATATACATCCTTGTTCACAAAAGAGTCTGTCAGATATGCTAAGCCTATAGGCTTAAGATGATGCCCCAACACTGTGGAGAAACTTCAGGTGACTGTCCAGGCAGCTGGCTGTTTCTGTTAACTCACATTTTCTTGGAAGCTGCTTGCATGCATTTCCTGTTTTTATTTTTTATTAGGTAGTATTATTTCCTTCTTGGGTCTCTGAGGGAGTTGAAGATCTCTTAGTTATAGTTATAATTATCATTGTTAAGGATTTCAGAAAAACTCACTAAGAGCTGTAAGTGTATAAATTTCAAAGATGTTATAAGACAGTTCTGTTACCAATATAAGTTAGGATAGAAAGTGAATCAGGTACATTTTGGACTTACCAAAATAGGATAGATAATGGAATTGTTTTCTCTGAATTTGTCAAATGCAAATGGACTAGACATTGTTTAGGTATTTATTGTTTGTATATATGGTATATATAGTTATTGTAATTTTGTATATAGTTCTTATATTAGTTAAAACTTTTTCTTTTTTTTCTTTTTATTAAAATAGAAAAGGGGAAATATAGTGATATTTTATTTGTATTGAAATGTGATTTTATTTGTATGTTAATAAAGTTGCCTTGAGGTCAGAGCAAGCCAGAGCAGAAACTGGGTGGTAGTGGTGCACGCCTTTAATCCCAGCACTTGGGAGGTAGTGCTAGGTAGATCTCTGTGTGTTCAAGGACACAGCCAGAATGGCAGACACACGCCTTTAATCTCAATACCAACCATAGAAGACCTGGAGGTCTGTACAAACAGGCAGTGATGAGGAGGTCATGTGTCCGGGTTTACAACCAATGAGAAAACAGAACAGAACATCTATAAAAAAGATAGGACACAGAGAGGTAGCTCTCTTGAGGAGAAGAAGAACAGCAGAAGCAGTGAAGGGTAAGGTTTTCTGCTCTTGCTCTGACCTCATGGTTTTTAACTCTGCAATTGGTTCTGTGTTTCTTATTTAACAAGCTGGTTACATCTACAAAGTAATGCATTCAAAAGCAGACTGAACATAGTATCATTCTAGAAGAAAGTCTGGAAGCCAATAGTATTTATTTTAGTAGTATTTATAATCTATGCCCTTGTGGAGTCCAGTGGCACTAGAAAGTGAGAATTATTCTCACACAGTAGAATTGTTCTCTCTTTCAGTAACATTTGCAATGAGCATGCACATATATGTATATCATGTACTAAGTTTGTATACATAGACATTTTATAGGGAGGAATCAATCTTCTCTATTATTCCTGATATCATTATGTTCCTAAGCTGATTGCAAAGAATAAACTTATGTCAGATCCTTGATATGTACTCTTCAGATTCTTAAAGGGGAATATGCCAAAGTTGGAATGTTAGTTACTTGACCTGTAGCTTTGAGACATACTGTTGAATTGAGATTCCTTTAGGGCTGGTTGGAAATAGAAGAATTCAGTTACGTATCTTTTATGTGAGTTCATTGTCTTCATGTCTCAAAAGACCATAAGGCTAAATCTGTGTCTTCCTTTTTCAGATTTTGAAGAACCAATGTGTCATTCCTCATAATGTTAATCTTGAGCAAAAGCTTAATATGCAGGTCTAATATAATGTATGAAGATACTCAGGCATCTTGATTAGTGTAAGTACCAAAGCTGAGTATAGTCCCTGTGAATAGATGTGGCTGGAGTTTTGCTTGTATCTGTCATCAAAGATATGCTGCCTTTTTCTCATATGAAAAACAATACAGATAAATGGTAGGTCATAGATAGATGGATAGATTACTAAAAGGTGGTAGACTGTAAGACTATATAATAGTTAGGTTTCAAATTTAATAATGGCTATCCATATTTGAGAACTTTATAGATTAGTGATTGCAAATTTCACTAGAGAGATGAACATTAATACATTTGGTATGGAGATGTGCTCTTTAAAGTCAATTTTCTCATAACACAGACTTCATAGTGAAAAGCCTCAAAACATTAGTTGATACTTAGTAAATATGATCTTGCTTGGATTTGACTTTCAAGTAGAAACTATACTAATGCCCATTATCACCCAAGCAGATTTATTAGATATCGCCATTCAGTTTTCATTAAAGAACTAAGGAGAGTGTATGAATCATATTTCCCATTTCAGTACAATATATCTCATTAGATGATGAACTACATCCAGCTGAAAACTAAACATTTTCTTCAACTACATATGTGCTAAAATCTTGGATACATAACAGCTACTGCTACAGATGATAATCGGAATACTCTGGATGCCATAATCTGCAGCTAGTATGTCTTAGAAAGTGTCCTGTCATTGCACAAAGATAAGTTAGCCATATGAGCCTTGTGGATTTTCTTCCTTGGAGGGCATTGGGAAAGGTAGTCCTTTCACATACTTCTGTTCTCTCCATGCTTTCTTAGGTCTCTGCATATTATTTGCTACATGTTTTTCTTATTTTCATAAGAAAAAGGGTATTAACCATAGTATATAATATCCTTTATGGTACACCATTATACCCTGTTCTCCAAACCTTAATTTTAAAGTTTAAATTTCAGCTTTGGAAATTTAAAGAAGGTATTTATCCCTCAACATAAATGTGTAAATCAATTATCACTAGAATTTAGTTATACCTGGTGGAGAGTACAATACTAACTGTAATATTAATCATAGTAGATATGAATGCTTACCATATGCCTGCCAATGTGAAATATCTTTTTCATGATGACATATCAAAACGGTTCCTTATAGTTTTTGCTATATATTGATCCATATTGCATAAATAAATAACTTGGAATAGAAGGAGGGACAGTGATTTGACTCAGTAAATGACTGTCACAAACATATTAGCCCCATTATCTGGTTCAACAGACATAATTTTAAGATCATGACAACTGCTTATGTTTCAGCCCTTATTTAAAAATTTAACATTGTTCTCCATTTAATTTCTGAGACTATTTTATTACAGCATCATGTGTTTCAGAAGAAAACTACTGGAATGAGTAAAGTTTTTAAAATGGAATTAATAATTAAAAAAAAAGAGCACTAGCTGGCTTTAGCATGCCTAAATAATTTTTATATCACTGATGTTGGCCAAAAATTCATGCATGGCTGGCTGCTCCCTGACTTATATTCACAGTTGTGTGAATGTAACCTAGAGAAATTTTACTGAGTAGATCACATGATCATTCCTTGGGAAAAATTTACCAAAATCAGATATTAACATTAAATTATTTAAGATTTTGTAACCTGTTAGAAAAACAAAAATAAATATTATGAAGCTCCTTAAGTTAATAGGCATAATTCCCACATGTTCTGGGCACATATTTTCTTTATTTCTGCCACTATATTTGAACTTGGATTTACTTTTCTACTTCATTCTTTCAGCCATCTTTGTATTCACAAAGACATGTTAGGGGTAAGATGGTTAATAGTAAAATAACTAATCATGAACTAGCCAAGCCACAATGAGTGTTCTAAGATACACAAATTAAACATTAAAATTTAATCCTTTAGTGATGAAGAAAGTTATCACATAGGCTACATAGGTTTTAACATGATGGAATATATAACAATATATTAATATATAATAACATAAAGGAATCTTTGGCTAGTAAAGCTACAAAGAGGCCACTGAAAACACAAAGAACAACTTTTTGGAAAATGACATAAAAGTTCATGATGATCACTTGGGTCAGGAATGAGGAAACTGAGATGAAAATATAAAGATGAAACCTGATGTATATGTATTGAAAAACAGAAATAAAAGAAAGTGAAATTGGGGGAGAAAATTGAAAAAAAAAAGCAGGCAAACACAATAATAAAAGCTGATACAATTCAGAGACGTGAACACTCACTCATGAGAAAGCACAAATAATGAAATGTGAGAATAGGGAAAATCATTAGTATTTCTCTGTTGGCTGGATACTGATGAGTTTTCTAGGGTACTTTCCACAAGTTGATACATCAACAATATAATTCTAAATGCACACGACATGAAATGACAGTAAGGGAAGTAACAGTGTTAAGTGCAACTACACACTCCCCACTTATGTAAAAGTATGACTTATCCTAGTCCACACAGAGTGGAAGGAGACAGTAGATTCAACAAAGAGTAGCTGACCCTACCGGAGATGTAGTTTGGAATCCATTCAAGAATCAATGAAAAAGAAGAGACCATGTTAAAGGAAGACATCATAGAAGAGTGAAGGGGCTTCACCACAAATTTACAAAAGGGAAATAGCTGTTTGTGATTACAACAGCATAGTCAACCCTGGGGTCTACAAGTTTAGTGAAAATAAGAAAGGAGTAGGAGGCCTGGAGGTGGCTCTGGAAACAAGGGCACTTATTTTGAAACTACATATTCAACATAAATATATGCACACACATTAAAAAATTTAAAATGTCTACAGAAGTTTAAAGTATTTTCATGTTAGTATGTAATCTGAATTAATATTGTTATATATTATATTATTAAGAAAATATAAATTAAATAAAATCTCCATTAAAATTCAAATGATAGTACTCACAGACTAAGAAAAAATCCTTAACTCTATATAGAACAAAAGAAGATTGAACTAGCCAAAGAAATCCTTCACAAACATGAGCAGTTTTGAAGAGACCACAAATCAAGTTTTAAATTGTACTATAAAAAAACATATGTTATTTAAAATGTATTGCATTGGTACAAAAACAGATATAATGAATGTATCAGAAGACCCAGAACTAAATCCACACAGATACATTTCTCAGATTTCTTTGAGAAGTACTAAGTATATATGTTGAGGCACAGAATATCTCTTGGAAAACAATTCAGAGAAAATTGGATATACACGTGAAAAAGCCTGAAATTAGATCTGTGTATGCTGTCCTATATAAAAGTCAATTTAGGATGGATCAAAAACTTTAGTATGATACCTGTAAAATTACAAGAAGAAAGCTAAGGGAAATCCCTGCAAGACATTGACATAGGGGTGACTTTCTGAATTGTACTCCAATGACTCAGGGAAAAACTCTCAGGAATTAATGAATAGAATTTCACAAAATGTTAAAAATCTATGCACATAAAAGAAATATACAGTGCCAGGGCAAACAAAATGGAAAGAATACTTTGCTAGCTCTTCACCACCAAGGAGTACATATTCAGAATTTATAAATAATTTTAAAAAGTAAATCAAAGAGTTATCCCAAACATAAAATGAACAAATGAACTGAAGAGATCTTTTTCAAAAAACATAAGAAAAACAAATAAATACATGAAAAACTACTTAACATTCTTGCATAGCAGGGAAATAGAAATCCAAACATCATGTGTATCCCATCTAACATTAGTCAAAATGGCTATATACATGAAGCAGAATCATAATGATGGGAATATTGATACTGTGCTGGTAGGCATGTAACTTAGGATAACCACTATGGGAAAAGTGTAGTCAGTCCTAAAAAATTTAAAAGTAGAATTAGTACGTGATTCACATAAAATAGTTTTAGATATATATCCAGTACATTCAAAGACAGCTATACTCAACATAAAATTAGGATGATATAGTACCTTATGATATGATATACTCATGGTTATTGTCCCAGTCTCTTCCCAGTACTCATTATACGAAATCAGTATATTTATAAAACACACACAAAGAAACAGAGTATTATTCATTTTAAAAGACTCTGCAAGTCCTATTATAGGTGGGAATATAATTGAACTGCAGCCCATTATGAAAACTGGAACAGCTCAGATAAACAAAGTTGAAGGCTGTGTCTATTCTCTCATACACAGAGTCCTTATTTAAAATCACAGTGTGGATCAGCTGATGCTCAGTAATAGAGCTTACTTTTAGCTTGTATAGTGCACTGAGTTTGGGTCCAAATATTACATAAAATGAAAAATAAAGCCATCCATGAAGAAAGGAAAGCTTTTAGGGGAAGAGTGTAGAAAGAAAGGGAGGGTATGAGATGAGAGCAGGTGGCAGCCATTAATATAAACGAAGGACTCTGCCTGAATACACGAACACTTTGCAACGGTATGCACTTTTTGTAGACATATTACACTTCACTTAGAAAAATAATTCTCACAACCAACCAAAATTAACTGAGGCCAACAGTGGTAGTCTCTCTTTTTCCCCCCTGGGAGGACAGAATAATTTTAATTAATAAGCCATAAATTATTTTATAGCAGATATTTTTTTTTAAACAGAAATATACACTATGGTGACAAAAAGTCCTGAAAATTTATTACTTTTGTTACTGTTATTTATTGAGTATATGTATGATGATTATGTTTGGGAGCATAAGCCAAAGCACTCATGTATTGGTCTGAGGACAGCTCTCTGAAGTTGGTTCTCTCCATGCACATTTTCATGGTTTTTGGAGATAGAATTCAGGTTATCAAACTTGAGTGGCAAACTCCTTTACCCACAGGGCTATCATCAAAGCTTGCAAATTTCATAAAAATAAAGATTTTTCAGATTATATATTAAAATATTTTTCTATGTAACACATCCCTAATTTGCACATAATGGTGTAAACCACATTGTTGTGAGAAATACTTTACTCATTACTAAATAAAATGGTACAATAGATTCATTCATTTAATACTAGTTAATACTTTACTACTCTTCTAGTAAATAACAATTCAAATTATATTAATCATGGTAGTAATATCACCTGTGTGAGCAATATTGGTGTTATTAACATGTATCACATTTGAAATATATGCCAGCTTTTCATTAATGTACAAAAATACGGTTTTCACAATTGTAAGAGAATAGAATGTAGCATGTACTCTACTTAAGTATTTAAAGCTGGAACAAAAAAATTGAAAATTTCCTTTGTTATCTTATTAAAGTGCTGAATTCTCTGTTTTCAGTAGATTTGTTACAATGCACTTAGTTTCTAATCTGTAATCAAAGTTCCCCACTTTTTGTAAATGTGTAACAGGTAGAACATGATTGCATGTGTCCTATCTTATAGAAGTCGGACCTTCTGGTTTTCATCAGTGACTGCACTGATCATCTGGCAAAAAGAGCAGCTGGTCCTCTTTCTAACCTAGAAATCTGGAGTAGTCTTTGGGATCCAGGACTTTGCTTTCCTTACATTACCAGTGACTAACAAATACTCAGCGCAAGAAGGGCAGTTGCTTGAGATTTCTGAACCTAAACTGTCATGAAACTTAGTGCATTTTACCTCATGTCTATTTGTTACTTAAGATTATAAAACTGTATCAGAAAATCAGTAGCTTTGCAAGGCTATTAGAATCCAAGCCCTCTATAATTATATCTATGAAACAGTTGAATTAAGAGGCACCTTTGATCATGTGTAATGCTAATAAATGATTTCACATAATCTTTAAAAAAGTGAGTAATGGCCAAAAATTAATCACTGTGCTAAAATTTATCATTTTACTCTCTCTCAATAGGGAAAGAACAGTTTTGATGAGTTCTGTGGAGAGAATATAAGCCAGAGCAATATGCATTTTTTGCCTCTGGAATTCTATGCTCAGTACACATGTGTAGCTAGAGTTTTCCTGCCTGGCCCACAGTCAGGACAAATCTCTCTCACCCACAAGCCCCATAGACACTCTGACCCAACCAAGTAAACACACAGAAACTTATATTGTTTACAAACTGTGTGGCTGTGGCAGGCTTCTTGCTATCTAGTTCTTATATCTTAAATTAACCTATTTCTGTTAGTCTATAAGTTGCCACATGGCTTGTGGCTTACCAGTACCTTATATCTTGCTTGTCATGGCTGCGAGTGGCAGGTCTCTCCCCCTGAGCCTTCCACTTCCCACAATTTTCCTCCTCCTTGTCCCGCCTACACTATCCTTCCTGACCAATCAGCACTTTATTTATTTTAACCAATAAGAGCAACACATTTGACATACTTGAATAACCCACAGCACAGGACTGTTTCAAGTCTTTTGTGCCACCAGGACAGAAGCATCGTCAGTGACTATGAATGTAATACAATTTTCTCCTTGATTATGTTCCATGCCCTGGAGAGTTTTCATTTTCAGAGGGATGTGGACCCTAACTAAACTCTTTCACCATGTCTGTCCTCACACAAATAGTAAGTTAGACTGATTCGTTCAGCAAGCTCCAAATGTTAGGAGGATTCACTGTTTACAGAATGGGAAGAGGAATATGTCTACTTCCCTACCTCATAAAGTGATCTCTAGATATCTTAATAAATATTCTGGAATTATGGTCTTTTGAATAAAGTAAATGTTGTCTTTTAAATGGAAAGAAGATGGTATTTTGAAATAGTTCTAGAATAATAGGGCATACATTCAAATGCGGCATTATTTTACATGTCTAAAATAGAGGAAAAACCGATATTCATAATGAAAGACCATTTTATTCCTTAATTGGGAGCTGATCTGATTATTGTATTTCAAAAAAAGTACATAATCGGAGTATTTTTTTTGCCTTTTCTAAACTTGGACATTTTAATTGTATATATAATTCTAAGCAATCTACTATAGTTCTTTGAATACCAAAAGGAAAGTGGTTTAAAAAAATCACCAATAGCTACCCTGGAGCTGAAGAGTTGGATTAGTCAGAAGGTTCCTGCGGTGCAAATGAAAAGAACCTGAGATTGGAGAACCAGGACCCACATAAAAAGCCGTGAATGATGTACAGTTCTGCAAGTCCAGTGCTACAAATATGGAGAGCAGGGACTCCCTGAAGCTCATTGGCCATCCAACCTTGCCAAATTGTTGAGCTTCAAAGTCAGTAGGAGACACTGCCTCAAAAAATAAGGTAAGAGAGTGACTGATTAAGGTACCCACTGTTAATTTCTGACCTCATACTAACACACAGCATGTACATACACGTGTGCAGGTGCACACACACACACACACACACACACACACACACACACACACAGAGTGGCTGCCTCTAATTGTGTATATACAGACACACTTATCTATGTCGACATTTATATCTATATTTCTATATATCAGTAATGAAAAGCTCGGTGGTCATATATAAAGCATAACAAATTGGAAATCTCACTGCAGCTAATATGGAGCACTCCTATTCAAAGCTAGTTTGCTTCAGATTCTACGTGGTTTACTAAATCAACACAAGGGTATGTCCATTGAATGGAGAGCCATATGAGAGAAAGTTGTGGGGAATGCAATGACATCAACAGAAGAAAATTAGAAGACCTAAAGGGACTGAGGAGCTAAATCAAAAATCTTCATAACTGATTTTTTTGCAGTTGCACTAAAAATCTGGTTAATTTATATTTACTGAATAAATAAAGCAATAAATCAATGAGTCAATATATAAACAATTTACTAATTGAATATTTCAAGTCAAGGAAGGTTTTGAGAATGATTTCTCAAATCCTGACTTGAAAACCTTCAAGTCCTATTTATTGAAACAGAAAGAATATAAGTCCTTGAGGTGGGCTTTCTGTTACTTATCTTATTTAATTTTTCATTCATCTGGATGATTGTATCATTGTGTTCAAAATCTTTTCATTACTCCTTTTATGAATAATACCACTTTACATTTCTTCAGATTATATAGAATGATTCTAGTTCTGACATCTGTGGGGTTCCTTTCTGCGTTTTCAATTATTTTAGAATTTATTCATGGAAAGAAATAAAAATAATATGATGCTGTTATCTTCTCATCCTTAAATGTCCTTCATCCTTAAAATAATCCCTTCATCCATTGAAATAATATTAATTACAAATGAACAGATACACAGCCACAAATTTTAAAAGTTAGGAGATAAAATTTATGTTTTAAAATTGTACTAATTTCACAATAGCTGGATTTCTTTCATAGTCCCATCCCTGCTGGACTTACAAAGTCATTTTACAACTGAATATTTGATTAAGTGAATGACTGTGTTAAGTAAGGGCCACAAGTCCCGATGGTAGGAAATATAGAGATGGTTGCAAAAAGCATGTCTGGATAGCAAATATAGAAAATTGTACTGAATGGAACAGCAGAGAATTCACAAACGTTACATGAGACAACCTAGGAAGATATTGTTTCCAAATTCTACTTAATGTATAGTCTGCTCAGAACAAGTGTTTCCTATCCTCTTACTTTCACCGCCCATTATGGTCAGCAGTGGTGGCAATATTATGAACACATGAAATAAACAATCACATCACCCCAAATAATAACACATACCAAAAACTATGCAGATCAAGACCACTGCTGTTCCATTTTTCTTTTCAAGGAAACTCATTAATTATTTGTACATATCAGGATTTAAAATGCATTTAGTGTCTAAACCAAGACAGAAAAGATGCCACATCACATAAAACAAAGTGGAAATCAATTGTTTTTTTTCACTTCTGTTTTTCTAGTCCCTCAAATTATCCATGTTTTGGTACACATTTGCAAGAGTGAAACTCTGCCCTCAGCAATCCCTCTCCAACCAACTCACTGAATGATAATCTCCCAGTTTTCTGAAGAATCAAACATGCATTCCAACCAGGACGCCAATTTGTAGGTGATCTTTGTCTGATTTCAGTATACGTCACTGTATATTCCCCTTACCACTAAGCTGAAATGAGGATATCACAACTTTCTTTTGTTCCCTTTTATCTATCTTGTCTGTTCTCTATCCTCTCCAAAGCTTTGATTTCCCTGATTATGTTCAGGATCTCTCACCAGGACATTGAAATACTACATTGTCACTGACAATCTTCTCTCCTTCAAAATCTTGATGAAGTCATGTTCTACTGAACTATCTGTTTTCCTGTCAGAAGTTTTGATGCCTTCAATTCTGAAAGTAAACAGAAAACCTACCCCCATTTTGGTTCTTTAGTCTTTTAACTACAAAAATACCTTGCATAGCTCTTCTCCCCACCGATAAATTCCATAGTCACGTCCTGGACCTTGGAGCAACCACCAGCACCAGAATTTCAGTTTCAGTTTGACTTTCTAACTTCCTGCTCAAACTTCTCTTCCTCATGTTGTTTCATCCTAAAGAGTCTCCTGTCCCAATTATCCTTTTATTAGTTCTGCAGTATATCACTTTTCTCCTAAACCTTGTATTTTTCTTTTTCGTCAAAACACTATATAAATCCTACAGCATATTATGGAAATGACTCCCATGCATTCACTTTTCAACACATGCTCAACTACTCCAGACTTCTTTGTTTTCTCATCCAAATCAGCAATACTTTGGCTTCAATTAAACTACTAACTACTGAATCTGTGCACTGAAAGAGTTAGTGGAGAATTAATTCAAAATAACGCTGCCAATAGCATTACAAATTCAATTTAAACTTTGATGCAATGCATTTCTCTGTTCTCCTTTTTCCTATGCTCCTAATGACTACTCTGTGTATTTTCCACTGTCTTCAAGTATTCAGGATTTCTTCCACATGCTCAAATTTAGCTGATGAGTCATCCAATTTACTGACATCTGAAATCCGTTCATTTGTCCTCATATCTGTGTGCCTTATCATGTCTGTTCTTGTATATTCTGCCTTCATTCCCATGAATAAATGAAAGGTCTCACCTCAACTCATGTACATTTCACAAGGGACAGAAAAATAACCCACAGCTATGCCATGCATCTAAGTCAGAATCCATGGGGGCTCCAAACTGGGAGATTATTTACTACTGACTCTTGTACTATTTAAAGGAATTAATCCTTTTTCCTTCATATATGACTGAAGTATGCTTTTGATATGTACAATATTTAATTCTAAGTGTTATTTTCTTGTTTCATTGTGTAATTTAAAAATGTTCCCTTCACACACCACCAACACCAGAGGAATAACATATTGTAGCTGGAGAGTTTCTCTCTGGGTCCTGCTGAGCCCCTACAATCCTGCAGCGCACTTATAAAATAATCACTCAGATGCTTATATTACTTATAAACTATATGGCCATGGCTGCCTCTTGTGATCTAGTTCTTCTATCTTAAATTAACCCATTTCTATTAATCTATACCTTGCCACGTGGCTCATGGCTTACCAGTACTTTACATCCTCCTCCTCATCACAGTGACTGGCAGTGTCTCCATGCATCAGCCTTCTACTTCCCAGACTTCTCCTCTCTCTTTGTTCCGCCTTTACTTCCTGCCTGGCCACTGGCCAATCAGCATTTTATTTATCAGTCAATCATCCACAGCAACATTTATTTTATAATAACATTTGTTTTTATTTTACTTCATGTTTCTCATGGTAAAGATGCATTATGAAGTCTTTAATTGTTTGTAGCCAACTCTGTTGTCTTATTTTTTGGGCACAGAAAGATCATAACTCCAATATATAATTTAAAATTAAATATTTTAATTTAGTTTATATGTAATGTATTTTTATCTACTGAGAATGTATTTCTTTTAAAATACAAAATCAAAGCCTAGCATTTGTTTAGGAGAATAGGCACCTTCTATTTGGTTTCCTTGGTTCTTTTTTGATGGCCTTTAGTTACCTTTGCCTTGAAAAACAGGGATGACTTAGGATGCTCCATGGAATCAATGATGGCTGAATAAATGTAATTCTGGAAATTTAAGAATGACTCTTGGAGACTGTAATCAAATTTAAAATTCTTTGATTTGGAAAACATGTTTGCATAAATCATTCTACAGAAGGAAGTTGACCAATAGAAAGAAATTGAAAAGGAAGAAATCAATGTCTAAATACAGTAGTGATGTACATTCATCCAAGTAGAGAAACAACCAGAGAAAAACACTGCTGTGGATCCTTGTGGGTTCCAAGACACGTTCTGTTCAATGACAGGGATGCAAGTAATGTATGCACCTGCAGTCCCCAAGCTTCCCATTTATCATGCCACTGAACACAAAGATACATTTCTTGGTCTTTTCTCATTTATTTTGCATTCATCTTAGTTTGTTACCTCCAAAGTTTATTTCATCAGCCTTACAATGCACTTTATCTGAGTGATCTGCAAAATAACCAGTATGTCTTTACACATAGTTTTCACATCATTTCATCTATTTCTTGTCTATGCAACACAACTCTCACCTCAAGGGTAATAATCTATCAATAAATATCATCACAGTGGATGCCTGTGGATATTGGTTAGCACAAAGTCATTTTGCAGTATAGATGCTCTTACCTGAACTTTTATAGTCATGGACCAAAGGAAATACTATGTCAAGTCATTCAGACACACATGTGGGAATGCCAAGCACTGTGTTGAAGCTAAGCAACAAAATTAATCTAGATTCCAGATTCATAGCTTTCTTATTGGTGGGCATTAGTGGACAGTTAAACCCATAATCCCAAAGATTTACCTAAATATTGAAAGTATGTTAGTTCAGATAAAAATAAAGGGAGTAAATGGCTATTAAAGGAGAAAAGCATGCCAAAGATAGTTTCGCTTTATTCCTGCAATATTCAACTGTTCCCATGAAGGAAGAATGTTCTAATCAGTTATCCATTCTTATAAAACCATATATATATATATATATATATATATATATATATATATATATATATATTTCCACACACACACTTAGAAGTGAAGTTCACATTTGAATATCAACTCAAAATCTATTAAAACCCTAACTATATTTTAATTTATTATGTAAGATAATTTAGTAATCCACTAGATGCTTTCATTCATTTTGGATGTATTAGTTCATTATCCAGCTTTGGTTTCTTTCTTCTTTGTTTTCTTTAAATGTAATCTTATTAAATAGCCCAACATGGCCTTACAATGTTCAGTTCTAAGTATTATAGGACTAGGGTTAAAGCCATGCATCTCCCAGCTACTACGGTTTTATAACATACATTTTTATATAAGATCATAAAATCCTTCCCATTATGTTCTGATTTAGTTTTTGTTACCTTATGAGTCATGAATGTGTCCTCCAAGATCTAGTAAACATTTACTGAATCATATGCCAATCTATCATTGCCGTGATAGAGGGTAGACGCAGAAAAATGGAAAAAAAATAGAACACACTGTTTATCACCAGGAGGAAATAATATCATTTGATAACCACTTGGTAAAATCATTAATAAATGAGGTAGGAACTTTATTCAAGCTTGACAAGTAATTTCAAGGATGCTGGCGTTTAAAGCAAATATATAAAATAATCAGTAGGACTGACATGATCAAATTTATGTAAGATATACTTATGGATATTTCTCAGTCCATAGTTTATTTTATTTTTAATTATATGTTGTTTGTGTCTGTGGAGTGCCAGTGCACAGAGAGATCAAAAGTTTCAGGCCTTTTAGGCTAGTGTCAAACTTGTTTGTGAGAAAATGGACTCAAATCTCTGCTTGTTGATATAGTCTTAACATAAAGTTGAGGTCAAATTTTCTGTTTTCTATATAGAATCCTGATCTACACAAACATTGTTTACCTATACATATGTACTAGAGGGTTTTCCAGATTTGATATTAACATATTAGAATAATATTGATGTTTTGATGATATAGAAATATCTTTTCTAAAATATATCTATTTAATTTAACTTAAATTATTTTAAAAATATGTAGGTATATGTGCATATTCACATATTTTATAAATATAACAAAGTATCAGTTCAATAAATAGTTTTCTACATTTGGAAGTTTACTAAGTTCTAGTATCACTAAAAAACAAGTATATAATTTGTCAAATATCTTAGATCATAGATTAAAAATATATAATGCATACTCATTCAATAATTAAATTCAACATATTAAAATATTTATTAAAGATTTTCCAGATGGTGAAATGTTTAAATTTTCTATTTGACAGCGCAAAATAACATGATGGATTATATTACATAAACACAGCACATTATTTAGCATAATATATTATCTTAAATTATACAAGTATCCCATGATGCTCATCATGAGAGCAAATAGAATGTGCTTAATTTCCATGCATATCCTGCCCTCAGTTTCCTCTACCACTGTCAGAGCTAAGCATGAAGCAGTACAGCATCCACTAAAACTGTACCACACCTTTGTGGCTGCCTTCATCAACATCACGTCTCTCATAATCTGATTAGCTGTCTTGCTTGTCATTGTCATGAACTCCATTTCCTTCCTTGCTCCTTGCACTTCTGAAAATGTCATACATTTTGCTTCCAAGCAAAGATTATTTTTGTCCTTTTCAATTCTCAGCACACAAGAGCAATTTCACAAGATATCCCCTGCAGCTACAAAATATATCAAAGAGATCCTAAACATCTGCAATCCACAGAAAGCTTTTTACTTACATTTTAAGTAAATATGCGTGGCTTAAGATTTTGAAATCTATACTCATACATCAGTGAGCTCTACTTGTGTATATATGAGGTGGCACCCTTATGTTAAAAATGCTTTCTTTCCAGAAGATGCACTTGAAACATTTCTGTACCTGTTTAAGAGATTTCTACCGAGAAGGTGAGTCAGACTCTCACTGGGCTCCATATGCCAAGACATGCAGGAAATTCAGATCCCAGTAATTGTGCTTCATATTTGCAACCCTCAGAGTTTAGAGCAAATGAATGCTTTAAAATCATTCTAAGATAAATATGGTTGACTTTCCATATTTTTAAGCTATTTTTTCCAAACTTTCTCAAAATAAGCTCTGCCATTGGGAGCATTTTGTCATTTGGCATTCAGAATTGACCATTTTTATTTTCTAAATAAAATTAAAGTATGTGGAAGGTAATAATTTTAAACAAGCCTTAGGCATGGAGAGAAACTCAGTGGTGAAGAACACTTGTTGCTTTTATAGAGAACCCAGGGTTGGAATCCAGCATCCACATGTTGGTTTACAATCATTCATAACTCCAGGTCCAGGGTATTTGATGCCCTCTTCTGGCCAAGGCATGAACATCGCACATATACACACAGGCAATCAAAACAGTCATACATGTAAATTAAAATAAGAAAATAAAAAAAAAAATTAAAAGAAAAATACCTTCTCACAGATAATATTTATTAAATAAAAACATATGCAAAATAGTCTTCTAGTAGAAGGGGTTTTTAGTTACAGGATCTGAATGAAAAACCACTCATCTGTTTATAATCAGCATTAATGCTTCAATGGGGATTCAAACATACACTTATATACTTACTTAACTTAAAACAAAAACAAACTTTAGTTTTATGTTTTGAGTATGGCCATTCTGCCAGCTTCTGTGTCAGTGCAACACATTTGTACAATGCTCACAGAGGCCAGAAAAGATTGTTGAATGCTCTGGAACTGAAGTTACAGATTGTTTTGAGTCACTCAAAGAGTTTAAGGGATGGAATTCAGGTCTTCTGAAAGGGAAGTTTTCTCTTAACTGGTAAGCCATCATTTCAGTCTCTACTGGCCTCACTTGTTAACATTCAAGTTTTGTGTAAAGATAAGTGTACTAAAGAAAGAAACTTGCGAAGAAATCTAAAAGAGACTGACAATTGACAGCCTACCTACAAACTCTTCAGCTTCAATTGATGACATTCTGGCAGGATGCACTAGTCCAAGAGTGGGGTAAAACTTAGGAGAGTAGCCAGCTAGGACCTGATCAGATCTGAGGCCCACTCCATGAGATGAAGCCCATCCACAACACTATTAAAGATGGCCTAGAACCTGAGACCAGACAGGCCAGGGTTTTAGGGGAAAATTGAATACTACTGTTCTGTTAACAGAATGTAACCATTAAATGACTCTTAATGGCATTCTGCTCTATCCATCCATTAGTGCCTTGATCATTCATCATCAGAGAAGCTTCCTGCTGGAGGAAATAGGGAACAAATAAAGAAACCCATAGCTAGACAATATGAAGAAGTAATAGGCCTTAGAAAACTCAGTAATAAAGGCATGTCTCCAACAACCCCCAATTCCACCAGGGTTTGGAAAACCCTGTGGAAGAGGAGGCAGAAAGAGCCAGAGCAGATTACAAAGTGGAGAAATGGAATGAACAGACATTTATTATTAATCAGTTCATTTATTCATTTATTTTTAATTGTATCTATGTCTAACTGTGTATGAATATTGGACAAGAATGTGTTACTTCCAAAGACGAGAAAATTTCATCAGTAACCCCTGGAACTAGTGCTGTGGATCAGGATTCCATTCCGCTACAAGAGAAGCACCTGCTCTTAACCATTGAAACCATCTCTCCAATCATTTGAATAGACATTAAAAAAAATACAAATGGTCCAAAATTATTCATTAATTATAGAAATTAAATAAATGAAAATTAACGATACACTGATACTGTTTCTCACCAAAGTAATGGTGTCAATTCTCAACTAAACAAATGGTAACAAAGGCTGATGAATTTGTGGGGATAAGGAGCCCTTATTCACTGATGGTGGGGCATAAACTAATTCAGCTACTACAGATGCTGGTAGAATTTCCTTACAAATGAAATTAGAAGGGGTTGGGAATTTAGCTCAGTGGTAGAGTGCTTGCCTAGCAAGCACAAGGTCCTGGATTCAGTCCTCAGCTCCAGAAAAAAAAAATGAAATTAGAATTATTATATGATCCAATTATATCACTCTTAGGAATATTCCCAAAGAAAACTTATTTATCAGATTACACAGAAATACTTGCATGTTTAAATCTATTTATATATAATATAAAGGGAAACATAGGGGTTGGGGAAGAAAGGAAAGAGAGAGAAGAACAATATTAAATACTATGAAGGAAAACAAAAGACCAATACTATATGCTGTCTCTCATATGTGTAAAGTAGAATTAACCATTCACACAGACACATACAGACATACATACACACACACCTCAGCTTTCTTTAGGAAAGATAATTGAAAATAGACTTATATAAATGAGTTTAGCAAATTTTGTAGTTATTTTCATCTAATGTTATAATTTTCCTAAAACATTTAAGATTTAAAATTCTTTTATTTTTTCAAATTACTCCTAGGAAAATATGTAAAAATTTTATAAGATTATGAAGACCAAAGATGCATATGAAAAAATAAAATAAAAGCTAGTTTCTTGCTACGTGACATCCCAAATGTTACAAGTGAAATAACATTGGTAAAATTCCAGGTTTAGGGTTTTTTTTTTTTTTCTTTTTAAATAACTTTGCCTTTCAATTTGACAGGAAAGGTTGTTCCTGGAAAAAGTTCTCAGTAGTAAGTAAATGTCATAATCATAGAAGAAAACTTTACAAGATACTTTAATATTTCAATCACAAAAAACTATATGAAGAATAACATTAATATCACTGTGTGAGAGGATGTTAAATTCTGTTTAAAAATAAATTCAACATCTGTATACTTCAGTTTATTTGTCTTTTACTATTATTCCATATACACATTTGTATGCTGCAGTTGTGATGCTCTTGAGCTCTTATCAATATCTTGTCTTAGCTTCTCAAACGCTATGATTATATGTGAGAGATACCTACCATACCTAGCTCTGTTAATGTTTTCTTAAAGCCTTTTCAAATGTATGCCTTGTGTATCTTCCTTTGATCTCAACTAAGCATGATATTTTTATGTAAAATACTAAACTTTTGGCAGAACAAATATATATGACAGCACAGTAAAAGCTCAGTAAACTAGAGATGAAAGAAATTTTAAAGAGTTAAGTAGACAACGATTAGTTTTTTTCCTCCTCTTTTATTTATAATATTTGTGTTTTATCACACATCAGCCATGGGTTCCCCTGTCCTCCCCCTCCTGCCCCTGCCCCCACCTTCCCCCCATCCTTTCTCCTCCATTCCCATCTCCTCCAGGGCCAAGACTTCCCTGGATAATCAATTCAACCTGGTGGATTCAGTACAGGTAGTTCCAGTCCCCTCCTTCCAGGCTGAGCAAAGTGTCCCTGTGTAAACACAAGGTTCCAAACAGCCAGCTCATGCACTAAGGACAAGTCTGGGTCCCACTGCCTGGGTGCCTCCTAAACAGTTCAACCTATTTAATTGCCTCGCCTATCCAGAGGGCGGATTAGGTTTTTTTTTTTTTTTTTAAGCCACTAATGTACACAAGTAATAAAGTCAAAGGCAGACAAGAAAGCATAAAGCTTTAAATTAAAAAATAGAAATCTTCAAATGGATTTGGAATGGCACGAATACATAAGTAAGCCAGAGTTTAAATGTCAATAGCCTTCCCTTGTATAGAACAGTGATATCCATTGTATCTTTAGTTGAGAAGAGATAAAATATCTCCACAGAAAACATTGGTATGAATTACTCTCTAAGAAAAAGAGAAATTTGTATTAATGACTTTGTACTTGTTTTAATCATGCAAAGTCAGATTACTGGCCAAATCAGTTCACAGATAGTAGGGGGCAGCAGGAAAGGGTGGTGCTTCATGGTATGTTCCTGAACTTAAGGTCTTTATTTGTATCATGACACTCACAAGCAAAAATAAATAAATAAATAAGGGCGGGGGAGCTATCAATGAATAACCTTTAACAAAATCCTCTATTAATCATGTTATTGTTTGCTTTACTTACACTGACCTCTCACTAGCTTGCTGTACTATCCACCAACTTGTCCACATTGTCACTATTTGGCCAGTCATTACCACTGACTCTTCTATCTCTTTCCATTTTAAAATCTCTTTCCATTGTACAAATCTTCAGTAAATAGTAATGTTCTCTGTTCCCCATTTTTCCATTTCATGTCTAGGGTATTATTTGAAATACAAGAGGTTTCGTTGTTGTTGTTGTTTGTTTGTTTTTTAAATAAAATTCAACCTTCTAACTAAACTGTTGACACGTGTCTATCTGGAAGCATCAAGTATCATTGATATAGGGAGGAAGGCAGCTGAGTAAAAGAACCCCAAAATATTTTTAAACATGTAGTCAGGATTTTCCTAATGTCTCCTTTCAGAATCCAAGGGATGCTATTGCCACAACAGGCCATTCAACAATAACCCGTGTTAATGTTGAAGACTACTTGCTCATGTATTCATTTCCTTGTCTGACTCCACATTTTTCAGGCAGAAGAGCTGTCTGAGCTGCTTACACACCACAAGAAGTAACAATGCCACCCGCAATTATCCTGGAAGCAAATTTCTCTCCCTTCTCCCTTTCTTCTCTCCCCTCTTCCCTGTCCTCTCTTCCACTAGTGAGCAATCTCAGGAATGTACACTTGCTAAGCATACACTTTATCACTGAGTAACGTACCCCAGATAAAAGCTCTCTAAAAAGATAATGCAGGAATGTTAAGTAATGCATCTGTGAGTATAAGACTCAAGTTACTTTCCTCTACATTTGGTAAAGAAAGGAGAGAGGGAGGGAGGGAGGGAGGGAGGGAGGGAGGGAGGGAGGGAGGGAGGGAGGGAGGGAGGAAGAAAGGGAGGGCCCTCCTCAGAATGATCATTCCTATCTTTATCCATTTACTAGCTCCTGAAACAAGGAAGGAAATCTGGATTCCACTTCTTAGACATATCTACTCTGCTCAGAAACGTCCTTGACCAGGATCCCAGGTCCAAGGTCTCTTGTGACCCACTTCCCTCTTTCAAGCCTGCAAATACTTCCCAGCAATCAAGTTCCAAGAACATTGTGTTACTAACTATAGTTTAACATGGGCTGCAGAAAGGGCTCAGGACATTAGAGTAAGTATTATTCTTCAATGGGAACTGACTTTGGTTTACATTACTCAAGTCAGGTTGCCCACAAGCAACTCAAATACTAGTTCCTGCATGATTCAAACCCTTTCATCTTCTGAAGTCCACAGGTACCTAAATCAATATGTACACACACACACACACACACACACACACACACACACACACACACACCACATCACACCACTCAAAATGGTATAATTTTAAAATACAATTTTATATGTGACAATGGTAAAATGTTTCAATACTGAAATTTTCTCTATTTTATCTGGAGAAAATAACCATTTAATTCAAGATTCTAAGCTTTTTTCTCTACAGTTGATACTTGGAAATTCCTAGACGCATTATTTTTATTGCTTTTAAAAATTTTAAATACATTTATTTATTATTATAAAAAGAATATTGCAAGAATGAAGTTTTCATGTATAACAGGTTATTTTCCTTCATACCAAGAAGATTAATATAGAAAATATGCATAAGTGTTACACTCAATTTGAACAATATGAGTAAGATAAATTATGATAACGGTAGCTAAGATTAGGGTTTATTATCAATTACCAAAAGTATCTCAATGATTTACTTCCTATTGAGTTGTTGTTTAGAGCCTGTTGAAATGCTGATCTTTTAAAGTTGACAGAGATTTTGTCATGCTTCATGATTCCTAGCGTAATCAATTTTAATGTTCCAATTCCTGAATCGAGGTATTGAGAAATATGTTAGGGGAAGAAATATAAAGATTTACTTATTATGATGAACATGATTTATTTCTTTAATCTTAGTTCAACAAGTTTCTCAAATGTATATTTATTTAACTATTGGTTAAGAAAACAAATACGTATGGTTTATTTAAAGGACAATGGCAAACAAGAACATTTATTTGATCTTAGAGAAAATGGGCCAAATACTATATCAGAGAAACATTTGAAACAATGTCCTGAGAAATGGCAAAAGCAGTTCTGCAGGAAAGGTTCAACAAACTACCAAAAGAAATAGAAGAACAGCCAGGGTTAGTACATTTATAAAGGGGAATTGGGCATTTTGATGGGTTGACATTTTTCCATGACAAGTTCAGCACCTTAAGTGATTCTAGAAATGTCAGGCAGGAGCTTAATAGGCACCTCAATGAAAACATTAACTACACAATTAAACTTAATGAGAATAAATTCTCCTTTTATGAGAAAAAGGTCAATGTTAACTTGATCTTAGAGGGGAGAAAAGAAGATGGTTTTCCCACACTTAGGAAGAAAGCCAATTAGTCCTAAAGTTAATGCAGTGAGGCACAAAGGGAGGCCTTACCAGCCTTCTCGTTTCTCACTGCCATATACAAACCTTGTACTGTCATTCCAAATTCAAATGTGAGGTGTGATGATATCCAGACTAATAATATCTGTTGCCTCTTTGATTGGCCAAACAGACTCAAAATAATTTCAGAATTCTTAATGCACAGTAACTGATCTATTTGCCTTGCTTTTATTTCTTCTATTTTTACATTAACATATCAAGAGATTTATCGCATAATATGCCAACATATAACCAAAAATGAAATTATTTTATGTCAGAGTGTTTTTTTCTACCATTCATTAAATTTTAAAATAATAAAAATAAGCAATAGTTACTATGGGGCTTAAATTCTGATTTTTAAAAATAATAGTTATCACAAAAACATTCAATTTCTGTTATAAGGACTTTGTCTTATATTTAAAAAATGTGCTAATTTAAATGACTGGATAAAGCAGGACACAAGAAACAAAATTCAGTTTCTATTCATATTCTAATGATTTCACAATATTTTTACCATTTTGTTCTTTGGTTTTGGCAGTTACATTGAGGTAAGCTATGCTAAGCAAAATTAACAGTGATATTGCAATATTGAACAGCATCTTACACAGTCATTTTTGTAATACATACATGCATACATTTGTATCTATAAATATTAACCAACAAAATTAACCCATGAAATGATTGTAAGGTAAATAAAATCAATTTTAAAAGTAATTTCATTCATTTTCTTGAATAAGAGTTTGTTAAATACTACGTGAAAAAATTTCTGAAAAGAAACATCAAATTTTAAAATGTAAAAAATATAAAAATTGATAATGTATCAGAAGGGTATGATTAATATTTGAGTAATATTTGGTAATGCAGTGATGCTTCAGTGGACATAGTTACCAAAATAAGCATAGAGGAGTTCAGAGGCATTGACAGACAGAAGTAACAGGCATGAAATTAAAGGAGATGTTTGGGCATTGGGGAAAAATGATAAGAAATGAAATTTTAAGCAAAATCACCAAATAATTCCATTTTGGGAGAAATTTTAGAAAAGGTAGAAAATAAATAATGTTACAAATAGGCATGTATGTTGCTAAGACAATATCAAGCAAAAATTCTTAAGTAAAGATGCCATTATAATGTTGATTTGTTTAGGCTGACTTTAAAATAAATTTATGAAATAGTAGGAAATGATTAGAAAATCATTTACAAAAGAAATATTATTATATAATTAATGCAATGTATTTATATATACATGTATCAGTATATATGTATTAACAGATGAGAAATCAGTAAGTTCATGCTTCTCTTTCTGTTTCTTCTCTTTCTTTTATCTGCATGTTTCTTCTTATAGCATCACTATATATCATGTTCCATATTTTTAATTATTATATCATGACAATTATTGTATAAAATATCGTCATTCTTCAGTTTCATGCTAGCTTTCTATATATTTACCAAAACATGTAATCACCAATGATTTATTTTTATCTCATACATATATATTTGTATTTTGCAAACACAATGTACAACAGGCTGAAGTAGTAGACTGGAGGGATTTTGCGTGTGTGGTCATAATTGTGGATTCTAAGGCAAATCTCAGTTGAAGATGCATTTACCTATGCTATTTGACAGCATTCAAGATTTCCAGTGAGGATGCTCTTACCTGACACCATCTCTGAAGAGCACAAATCTGGTCTGTGAGGGTGTCAGTCTCAGCACATAAAAATCCACTATGGGAAAGACTCAATTTCTCCTTCTCATTTATCACATAGGACCACAGTTATACAAGTGCCCTATCTGGCACCTTGCCCTTGAGCTATATAACTCAAAAAGTAGTCAAATGAATTTTTAAAAAATGAGATAGGAGAGTAAAAATTAGGAAAAAAAAATAGTAGAGATGATCTTATAGATTTGACACAGAGATTTACTACAGCAGGAAGGACGGGTACAGAAACCCACATTCTGACGGTATGGGGAGAGAGTCTAAATTGGAGGTGTCTAGCAGGTCTCTCTCTCCCTGGGGAAATCAAGACATTACATACAAGAGTCGGAGGAACGACTGTAGAGTCAGAGGGGATGAAGGACTCCAGGAGAACGGGGCTGGCTGCATCGACAAAGGGCTCACATGGGCTCACAGACTGAAGGGGCAACCTCCAGCCTCAGTGTGTAAGTCACAGCTGTTAGCTCGGTGGTTTTGTGGGGCCCCTCACTTCGCGAGTGGGTGTATCTCTGACTCTCTTGCGGGTCTTGAGACTCTACCTCCTGTTTGGTTGCCTCGTCCAGCCTTGATAGGAGGGCTTTCACCTTGTCTTATCGTATCTTGTTTTGTCTTCTTTGGTTGCTGTCTCTTGAAGGTCTGCTCTTTTCTGGAGGGATACTGTGGGAATGTATCTGGGAGAGATGGGAGATAGTGGGAGCTGGGAGGAGTGGAGGGAAGGGAAACTGTGGTTCGGATGTCCTGTATGAGAGAAGAGTCTGTTTTCAACTAAAATAAAATAAAAAAAAAAAAAAATTTCTGACAAGCTGAGTCAGTCTCTGACTAGTTGCTACATGCTACATGGGGAGAATTCTGATCCCAGGAATGGTGTTCAAAGAAAAAAGCAAAGAAAGAAAGGGAGAAAGAAAGAGGCTTTTGATATTTGAGAGTTGTCAACTAATCAACTAATCCCTATATAATGTAGCAGGCTCACAATGTAGTTCTTGTGGTGGCTACCTGCCTTTTCCATGTGGGAAGTATGGTTCACTTCCAACTTGTAAATACAGCATACATCAGCTATATGTGAAAGTGCACATTCATTATTATGGAGTTCCAGCATACACAATCACACTGATTAACTATTTTACCAAAGCTGCCCAATACCATCCTGACAGGAGGAATCAAATATTTATGCTGAGCTCTCTATGTGGCAAGTACCACCAGTTGTCCCCAAGTCTGAAAGTGTTCTCCAGATGCCCCACAGAAAGGAAATGAAACCCCATTCAAAGGTCTCAAGAAACTCAATTGTACAGTTGCCTTATATCTGTCTACACTTTATTTAGAAATATGTATTTTTTTTTCCATTTTGTCAGGTATTGTTAGAAAATGAACACATGTACTCCTCACATATACTAGCAAGTGCTCTATCACGGAGCTCCATCCCTTACTTAGAAATTTGTATGTCCATGCTTGGGATGGTTGGAATTTTCTTCTGCAAATCAAACACATAAAGGAATCCATTAGTTTCGCATTAATGTGATAACTATTTTCTGATTATGCTAGCCTGTAGTGAGTACACTGTGGTGTTTAAAAAACTTAAAGAGAAAACCAGCCTGGGCCTGGTCTGCTACAAGTTTGTCTTTTCAGGCATCCCTGTCCTCTCCTTTGCAAAGATTCACAGCATGCTGAAGTTTTCCAAGAGGATTTTGATTTTCCTACACTTTTTGTTTTGAATTGTGCACATAGAATCCTTTACTTTAAAATGTATAGGACCCAAGACCCTACAGTTCATGACATGTGTGGAAGGTAAGAAATGGAAAGAATTTCAATTTTATTTTTTTACCCAACCCAGAAAAGGAGAATAATGTGTGGACTCACTGAAGTCAGCAGGAGAAATCCGAGGAGGCCTACATGAAGAAGTGCAGGCCCTTAAGGAATCCCGAAAGTAGGAGAAATAATCTTCTTTAAGGAAGAGCACTTATCCAATACCAGACGGTTAGTCTTACAAACATACACAAAGGAACATTATACAGACTGAGCAGGTTGTGATCATGTTTGTATAGACATTAATGCATGGAACACCGAAGAATGGAAAAGGAGGCCAGGAATTTGAAAGAGAACACGGTGAGGTATGTGGGGGAGATTGGAGGGAGGAAAGGGAAAAAGGAAAGGTGTGATTCTAATCTCAAAAAGTAAAAGAAGCATTGAATATAGTGAATACATTAGTTGCAATTACAAAATAATTCTAAGTTATGAAACTGCTTTTTCCGACATTTACTTTGGCAAACTTTCTCCTGCAGGCGAGGGGGCAAAGCCAGCTCCCCTCGCCCATTGCCATCATGAGTCAGTTCTCTCTTGCATATTGTGAGGGGTAATGGCCCTCCCTCCTCAATGCAGAGGCCAGTTTTCCGGTAAAAGTCATGGCCAGCTTTCTTGATGCCGTGTTTAGCCAGAGGCAGGGCTAGCTTTCCCAAAGCGAGTGAAGGGCCAGTCAGCAAAGCATGATCCTCTGATTTCATCCTACATGGTTTAACAGACCCCTGATGTGACACAGGACACAGACATCAAGGATATTTAATATTTTTTTTAAAAAATATGTCCTTTTGACTTAACAAGTTTGCTACAAATATGTATGCACAATAAAAATAAATTTTAAAACTATCTGCATTCCAACTGGAAAATACTCAACTTATTCAGTTTGAAAATATCTAACAGGCTTGCACATAAATGATATTTATGAAAAATTCAGCATGCCATTTGAATAATATTTTACATCTGAGAATTTATTTTCCAAAATATTTATGTAAAACTTATTTCAACAGTGTAAGGTACTTCGGGTGTTTATATTACAAAATCAGAATTTGAATTATTTATATGTAGGTGTATATGTACAGCTGTTCTTGTGGTTGGTAAAGATGTTCTTCCCTCCCTCACATCACTTTTGATACATACTATCTACACATTTCTTCTTCATTTTTCATAGTTTGAGCATTGCATTTTTTTACAGATAATTTTTGAAATGATTCTGACACAGTGAAATGAAGCTCACTGTGTGGCAAATGAAGATCAGTTGACAAGAGAGTAATTGTGTTTCAGACTGACTGTTTTCTCCTATGCCTTGTTTTCAATTGCACCAAATTTTACTCTTCATATTTTAACATGATAACACACTCATGTTAAGGCATCAAGACCTTGCATTGCTCAATAAGATCTTGGATCTTGGAATTACAAGTCGAAATGTTATATACAAGGAATTGCATATTGCTGATCTGAAATTTAAATTGTCCACATTTCTGCAAATTTTCTGGCTATCCCACACACAGAAGGATTTTACAGAGAGCTACAACTAAAATTGTTTTCTGATAATTACTTCTATTTTATGGATATTTCTTTCTGAATATTATTCATGATGTTAAATACCAAAGACAACACAATATTCATAGAGGAAAGTAAATGGAATGCAAAGAAAATGTGGACCTAAGAAGGAAAAGGAATCAGGAATAAAAATAGGAAATCTGAAACTTGATGTTCTGTGGTAAAATATTTGCTGTATACCTGAGATGTGAGCATCAGTGTGAGCCAAGCATTCCTTTTGAAATTAATAGATACTTGTTGAAAATGTGAATGACAGGATTGGTCATTTAACTTTTCAATAGCATTACATAGGGCTAAAATGTAGTATTATCAATTGCAGTACTTATTTAAGGGAGGATATAAAGATACAGAGAAGAATACTACCAGAAGGAAGAGTGAGTTGATGCATGGTAAGTTCTTATAGGCCACAGAGAGAATCAGTCTTGTGTCAAGCCATCATCCTCAAAACATCTGTTCCTTTCTGACCTTTATGTGTTGTGTTTCTAAAAGCTCCATTTACATTTTCTTGCTCATTAGAAATACGCAATCCAATCTCATCAAGAAAGCCTTATTTGTCTGTTCCTTGTATGTTCTATCTTACTGAGAAATCCAGCCATATATAATTTAGCATCTTTTTATGCTAAACAAATCTACTCCATTATATTCAGGAAATTTGGCTGAGCCCATGCATCTGTTACATATGGCTGGCTAGTACTGCATTATTGCAAGTGTGTTTTGAACTCCTATTTATAATCTGTTTTAAAGAAAGAATAAAGGGCCCACCACTGGACACAGGCCATCACAGGAGGACCTGACCAACTTGGCCCCAGTTTCTGGCCAATATGTGGGCCCTGCAGGAAGGCTCCCCTTTCCCAAGACTACAGTCAGACCCTGCAGTCTCCACACCCTGCACCCACACCCATCTCCCGGAGACCCCAGCCACTTCCTGAGAATCAGAGACCAACCCCCAGCTCCCATCTGCCGAGGAACTCCCATCTGGACCAGAGGTGAGTGCCTAGGGTTATAGCCAGAGAGGCAACTGCCCCTGGGTCCCACCACTGGACACAGGCCATCCTGGGAAGACCCGACCAACTTGGCTCCAGTTTCCAGCCAATTGGCAGGCCCTGTGGGAAGGCTCCCCTTTTCTGGGACTTCAGGCAGACCCTGCAGTCTCCACACCCTGAACAGGAGACCCCAGGGACTTCCCGAGACTCAGAGTCCAGCACCCTGGCTCCTATCCAGCCAAAACACTCTCATCTGGACCAGCGCTCCCATCTGGCCCAGAGCTTCCATCTGGACCAGAAAGAGGCTCCCTAAATCTGTCAGCTCTCTCTGGACCAAGTACACTGATAAGACCAAGAATGAACCCATAAGGAGATGGGCAGACACCAAGGCATAGTACATACAACAAAATAAAGAGCAATACAGCATGACCAGAACCTAGCACTTCTCCAACAACTAGACCTGAATATCACAGAATGTAAGAAGAAGAAGAAAACAACCTTATAAGTAACATCATGAAGAGGCTAGAGCCTTATATAGAAGAAATAAAAAATAAAGTAGAGGAACAGACAAACAAAAAATGGGAAGAACACTATAAAAAAATAGAGAAAAGGACAATCAAAGCAGAAGAAAACAATAAGTCCTTGAAAGAAAATCATGAAAAAGCAAGGGAGACAGTCCAAGACCTGAAGAGGGAAATAGAAAAAATGAAGAAGACACTAGCAGAAGGAGTGCTGGAAATAGAAAATCTGACTAAACAAGCAGGAACTTCAAATACAAGTATAACCAACAGAATGCAAGAGATGGAAGAGAGGATCTCTGGTGTTGAAGATACGGTAGAAGAAATAGATTCATCAGTCAAAGAAAACACTAAAACCAACAAAGTCATGACCAAAAATGTCCAAGAAATTTGGGACACCATGAAAAGACCAAACCTACAAATAATAGGGATAGAGGAAGGAGAAGAATACCAACTCAAAGGCAGAGAAAATATATTTAACAAGATCATAGAAGAAAACTTTCCCACCTTAAAGAACGAAATGCCTATGAAGATACAAGAAGCCTATAGAACACCAAACAGATTAGACCCCCAAAAAAGTCCCCTCGCCACATAATAATTAAACAACTAAACGTACAGAATAAAGAAAGAATATTAAGTACAGCAAAGGAAAAAGGCCAAGTGATTTATAAAACCCATCAGAATAACACCTGATTTCTCAATGGAGACTTTGAAAGCCAGGACCTGGACAGATATAATACAGACACTAAGAGACTATGGATGCCAGCCTAGACTAATATACCCTCCAAAACTTTCAATTATCATAGTTGGAGTGAATAAGACCTTCAAAGACAAAACCAGATTAAAACAATACTTATCCACAAACCCAGCCCTACAGAAAGCACTAGAAGGAAAATTCCAACCTAAGTAAGGCAGATACACCCATGAAAACACAGGCAATAGATGACACCACAGCAGTAAACCCCAAAGAAGAAAAGAACACACACACTACCACCAAAAAATGAAAATAACAACAGGAATGAACAATCACTGGTCATTAATATCCCTTAATATCAATGGACTTAATTCACCTATAAAAAAGACACAGACTAACAGAATGGATAGAAAAACAGGACCCATCATTCTGCTGCATACAAGAAACACACATCAAATTCAAAGACAGACACCTCCTAAGAATAAAAGGTTGGGAAAAGACTTTCCAATCAAATGGTCTTAAGAAACAAGCTGGTGTAGCCATCCTAATATCTAGCAAAATAGACTTCAAACTAAAATCAATCAAAAGAGATGATGAAGGACATTACATACTCATCTCAGGAAAGATCCACCAAGATGAAGTCTCAATTCTGAACATTTATGCCCCAAACACAACGGCATCCACATATGTAAAGGAAACATTACTAAAGCTTAAATCACATAAAAAACCCCACACATTAATAATGGGAGACTTCAACACCCCACTTTCACCTCTGTACAGATCAGCCAAATTGAAACTTAACAGAGAAATAATGGACTTAACTGATGTTATGGCTCAAATGGACTTAATCGATATCTACAGAATATTCCACCCAAACAAAAAAGAATATACCTTCTTCTCAGCACCCCATGGAACATTCTCTAAAATCGACCAAACAGCGAATCTCAACAGATACGAAACAATTGGAATAACCTCCTGTGTTCCATCAGACCACCATGGTTTAAATTAGATTTCAACAACAGAAAAAAACTACAGAAATCCTACAATATCATGGAAACTGAATAATGCTCAACTGAATCACCAATGGGTTAAGGAAGAAATAAAGAAAGAAATTAAAGACTTCCTAGAGATCAATGAAAATGAATACACCACATACCCAAACTTATGGGATACTATGAAAGCAGTGCTAAGAGGGAAATTCATAGCACTGAATGCCCACATAAAGAAGCTGGAGAAATCTCATGCTAGTGACTTGACAGCACACCTGAAAGCCCTTGAACAGGAAGAAGCAAAGTCTCCCAGGAGGAACAGACACCAGGAAATTATCAAATTGAGAGCTGAAATCAATAAAACAGAAATAAAGAGAACAATACAAAGGATTAATGAAACAAACAGTTGGTTCTTTGAGAAGATCAACAAGATAGACCATCCCTTATCCAAACTAACCAAAAGACAGAGAGAGAGCATCCAAATTAATAAAATCAAAAATGAAAAGGGGAACATAACAACAGACAATGAGGAAATCCAGAGAATCATCGGGTCATACGTCAAACACCTCTACTCCACAAAACTGGAAAATCTGAAAGAAATGGATAATTTTCTGGATAGGTACCACATACCTAAGTTAAATCAAGACCAGATAAACCATTTAAATAGTCCAATAACCCCTAAGGAAATAGAATCAGTCATTAAAAGTCTCCAAAACAAAAGAAGCCCAGGACCTGATGATGGTTTCACTGCAGAATTCTACCAGATCCTCAAAGAAGACTTAATACCAATACTCTTTAAATTGTTCCACACAATAGAAACAGAAAGTATATTACCAAACTCCTTCTATGAGGCTACAATTACCCTGATTCCTAAACCAAACAAAGAGGCAACAAAGAAAGAGAACTACAGACCGATCTCCCTCATGAACATTGATGCAAAAATACTCAATAAAATTCTGGCAAACAGACTCCAAGAACACATAAAAACAATTATCCACCATGATCAAGTAGGCTTCATCCCAGGGATGCAAGGGTGGTTCAACATACTAAAGTCTGTCAATGTAATACACCATATAAACAAACTCAAAGAAAAAACCTACATCATCATCTCACTAGATGCAGAAAAGGCATTTGACAAAATCCAACACTCCTTCATGATAAAGGTCTTAGAGCGATCTGGAATACAGGGAACATACCTAAACATAAAAAAGGCAATTTACAACAAGCCAACAGCCAACATCAAATTGAATGGAGAGAAACTCAAAGCAATACCACTAAAATCAGGAAGAAGGCAAGGCTGTCCACTCTCCCCATACTTATTCAATATAGTACTTGAAGTTCTAGCCAGAATAAGACAACATAAGCAGATTAGGGGATACAAATTGGAAAGTAAGACAAATATAGTTTACCCCTTGAGAGGACTGATGTAGCAATGAAAACCCCCAGAATATCAAGAAAGGACATGAATCTTCTCATAAAATTCAAACATTGTTAAATTAAAATGAATTCTCTCGATCCAGCTGGGATTAGCTTTCTTTGCCACAATATTGCCCTTCATTACTCTAACTCTGATACTCAATTCCTGTAGTGGGTTGGATTTTCTAGGTAGCCTCCCCGGAGTTGTGTAGCAGTCTAGTCATCTTTGTTTTACATCTATATTCCTATGAGTGAGTACATACCATGTTTGTCCTTTTGAGTCTGGGTTACCTCACTCAGGATGATTTTTTTTCTAGATCCATCCATTTGCCTGCAAACCTCATGATGTCATTGTTTTTCTCTGCTGAGTAGTACTCCATTGTGTATATATACCATATTTTCTTTAGCCATTCTTCAGTTGAAGGGCATCTAGGTTGATTCCAAGTTCTGGCTATTAAAAACAATGCTGATATGAACATAACTGAGCAAATGCCCTTGTGGTATGATTGAGCATTCCTTGGGTATATGCCCAAGAGGTACAGCTGGTCTTGGGGAGATGGATTCCCAATTTTCTAAGGAAGTGCCATATTGGTTTGCAAAGTGGCTCTACAATCTTGCATTCCCACCAGCAGTGGAGGAGAGTTCTCCTTGCTCCACATCCTCTCCAGTATAAGCTGTCTTCTGTGTTTTTGATCTTAGACACTCTGACAAGTGAAAGGTGCTATCTCAGAGTCGCTTTGATGTTTTGATGTGCATTTACTGGATAATTAGGGATGTTGAGCAATTCCTTAAATGTCTTCCAGTCATTTGAACTTCCTCTGTGGAGAATTCTCTGTTTAGTTCTATAGCCCATTTCTTAATTGGACTGCTGGGCATTTTGATGTCTAATTTCTTGAGTTCTTTATATATTCTGAATATCAGCCCTCTGTCAGATGTGGGGTTGGTGAAGACCTTTTCCCATTCTGTAGGCTGTCGCTTTGTCTTGTTGACCGTGTCCTTTGCTCTACAAAAGCTTCTCCATTTCAACAGGTCCCATTGATTGATTGTTTCTCTCAGTGTCTGTGCTACTGGTGTTATATTTAGAAAGTGATCTCAGGTGCCAATGTGTTCAAGAGTACTTCCTACTTTCTCTTCTATCAGGTTCAGAGTAGCTGGATTTATGTTGAGGACTTTGATCCACTTGGACTTAAGTTTTGTGCATGGTGACAGATATGGATCTATTTGCAGCCTTCTATACATTGACATTGAGTTATGCCAGCACCATTTGTTGAAGATGCTTTCTCTTTTCCATTGTACATTTTTGGGTTCTTTGTCAAAAATTATATGTTCATAGGTGTGCGGGTTAATGTCAGGGTCTTAAATTTTATTCCATTGGTCCACATGTCAGTTTTTATGCCAGTACCAAGCTGTTTTTATTAAGGTAGCTCTGTAGCAGAGCTTGAGGTCAGAGCTTGTGATGCCTCCAGAAGTTGTTTTATTGTACATAATTCTTTTGGCTATCCTGGGTTTTTTGTTTTTCCATATGAAGTTGAGTATTATTCTTTACAGATATGTGAAGAATTGTGTTGGTAATTTGATGGGGATTGCATTGAATCTGTAGATTGCTTTTGGTAAGATTGCCATTTTTACTATGTTAATCCTGCCTATCCATGAGCATGGGAGATCTTTCCATTTTCTGACATCTTCAATTTCTTTTTTCAGGGACTTAAAGTTCTTGTCATATATGTCCTTCACATGCTTAGTTAGAGTAACCACAGGTATTTTATATCATTTGTGGCAATTGTAAAGGGTAATGTATCACTGATTTCCTTCTCAGCCTGTTTGTCTATTGTATATAGGAGGGCTACTGATTTTTTTGAGTTGATCTTGTATCCTACTATGTTGCTGAAGGTGTTTATATGATGTATCATTTCCTTGGTTGAATTTTGGGGGTCACTCATGTATACTATCATGTCATCTGCAAAGGGAAAGCTTGACGTCTTACTTTCCAATTTGTATCCCCTAATCTGCTTATGTTGTCTTATTCTGGCTAGAACTTCAAGTACTATATTGAATAAGTATGGGGAGAGTGGACAGCCTTGCCTTCTTCCTGATTTTAGTGGTATTGCTTTTGAGTTTTCTCTCCATTCAATTTTTGATGTTGGCTGTTGGCTTGTTGTAAATTGCCTTTTTTATGTTTAGGTATGTTCCCTGTATTCCAGATCGCTCTAAGACCTTTATCATGAAGGAGTGTTGGATTTTGTCAAATGCCTTTTCTGCATCTAGTGAGATGATGATGTAGGTTTTTTCTTTGAGTTTGTTTATATGGTGTATTACATTGACAGACTTTAGTATGTTGAACCACCCTTGCATCCCTGGGATGGGACCCTAGGAAAGACTCAGGGATCACCCAATGACAGAGAAATGGGTGAGATCTACATGAACAACCTGGACGACAGTGGGAGTAATGAAGGGCAAGGTTTGAGGGAAAGAAAGCTTAGGGGAGCAGGAGATCCCAGCTGGATCAAGAACAGAAAGGGAGAAAGAGGAATAACAGACCATGATAAATGTAGACCACATGAGAACAGGAAGAGGCAGAGTGCTCGAGAGGTCCCCAGTAATTCACAATGATATATCGTCTGTAGACTGCTGGCAATAGTTGAGAGAAAGCCTGATCTGACTTACCTAGTCTGGTGATCAGATGACTAAACACCCTAACAGTCATCTTGGAACTCTCATCCAATAACTGATGGAAGTGGATGCAGAGATCCTCATCCAGGCTCCAGGTGGAGCTCCAGGTGTCCAACTTTCGAGAAAGAGGAGGGTCTGCAAGAGCGTGAATTGTTGAATCCAAGATTGCAAAAAGCACAGGGACAAATAGCCAATCAAAAGAAAGCACATGAATTATGAACAAATGGCTGTGGAGCCCCCAGCTAGATCAGGCCCTCTAGATAAGTGAAACAATTGAATAGCTTGATCTGTTTGGGAGGCACCCAGGCTGTGGGACCAGGACCTGTCCTTAGTACATGAGCTGGCTGTTTGGGACCTTGGGCTTACACAGGAACACATGCTCAGCCTGGAAGGAGGGGACAGGACCTGCCTGTACTGAATCCACCAGGTTTAAATGAATCCCCAGGGGTGTCTTGGTCCTGGAGGAGATGGGAATGGAGGGGAGGGGCTGGGGGTAAGGTGGGCGTGGAGGGGGGAGGACAGGAAACTCATGTCTGATGTATAAAATTAAAACACATAATAAAAAAATAATAAGAATAAAGGGTCCAATTGTTTTCACCTGCAGATTTAGAAATTTTACCAAAACTGATAGAAATTCAGTCTTAGAAAACAAAGTTAATTTTGTGCTGTCGTTTGATGGGTATTGGCGCACTTCTTCCTTTCTCATCTATAAACATTTAGAATTCTAACATCAGCAGAGCCAGAAAAAATATGAGGTTAAGCTGCTTGACTAATTGACTGGCATTAACTTAATTAAACATATTAAGATCCAGATTGATAGCCACTGAGTGAATTTAATGACTAGCATGCTCATTTTTGTTAATTTGTTATTAGGCATTTAATGTCATGGACTCAGCAGAATTCAATGTTATTATGTTGAAATTTTTGACATATGGAGTATCATTACTATTATCATAAATTACATATTTAAATATGAGTAATAATTTTATTATGTTTAAATTACTTGAAATGTGACTACATTATATTGTTTATAATTTCCTTTTGTGAAACATTTAGTGAAAAGTGGTATTATATAGGGGAAAAATTCATCATTGTCATTTTTACTACTACATTGATTCATTTCTATAGCAAAGGATTACAAACATTTGAGAAAAACACTGGTAAATAGAAAAGTATAATAGTTAGGGAAGAATTCAATATCCTTATAAATGGAAAGTATACCTCTACAAATCAAATGGAAAATGCAGTTAGAGAAGTTTTTCTCAAGCAAAGTACAAAGATCTAGTAGAAAATAAGCCAAAACAGAGGCAGAACATGGATGTTACAATGGATTGTTTCAAGTAAGACAACACATTCCAGAGGAACCAATTGTCAAGGGAAAGGTCCCTGGGGAATTGTGGGTAAACTCGGGCTAAGATGGCCACATACATGTATTGCATAAAGCAGAGTAATTGAACCAAACATGCATTAACTGCTTTTCTCATTTCTGAGACAAAAAAACTTTACAAAAGTATTTTGAGGAAATAAAGCTGTGTTTTGGATCAGAATCTGAGATCACACAGTCTGTCATGTTGGGAAATCATGGCCATAGAACCACAGACCAGTTGTTCTCTTTGGATCTACATTCAGAAACCAGGGACAGATGAAAACTGAGGCTAAGCTTGCTTTCTCCGTTTTGTTACAATGAGAGACCCAAGACAGTAAAATGCTTTGTCCCATGTTCATGGAAGATAATTCCATCTCAGTTCATGGTAAAAACAAACAAACAAACAAACAAACAAACACAACACAGAGATATGAAAAGAGGTTGTGAACTAAGTGATTCAAGGTCTGTCAAGTTGATTGGCAGTATTAACTATCACAAATGTAAATGATTATTTCTTTCTATTTTTTAATTTATATTTATATTTTCTCATATTCTTACAAAAGAGAGTTGACTTGCTATACATAATTTTATGTGTCATTAAAATATACTATATCCACTGATATATATTTTCTTCTGTTTCTATAAAGATTTCTTAAATTTGTAGAGATAGGGAACATAAGATATAAGTTCACTAATTATAAAAGGATTGATGATTTGCTTTTAAATAACAAATAAAATCTCCACTGTGATTAATTATGCTTCTTGTACAAAGTTTACAAACTAGATTTTAGTAGAATGTTAGCATAATGTGCATAAGATGAAATTAATAACAATGAATAGATTATTGAAACTCATTCTACACTCCTTGAATAATAGAAATGAAAATTATGCATACTGTTCTTCAGATTTGGAAGCAACTTTGTTAATCCCAGTTGTAATACAGCTTTCCTCTGATTATTTCTGTGTGTTTTTTGAACCCACGTAAGTTCATAAATTTCTATATCCTACTATCTTTTTTTAATAATAATAATTTTGTATAAAGATATTAGGCAAAAAAAGGTAAGTCTTAAAAATACTGCTTGTTTATGTGTGCCTATATTTTTTTAAAGATAATATAATTTAAGACACAAACTCAATACAGAACATGATAAAAGAGGATATCCCAAAAAATTATATTCCTAAAGACAGGTGTGATGGGAATGGAATAAATAAATATACATAACTTACATTTTAAGGGAGGATGTTAATATTTAAGTTTAATAAATAATATTAATTTCAGTGAAAACTCTTATTCTCTAGCAGCAATTTTTATAACAAGTAATTTCAAATTCAAAGACAAATAACTGAGGCTTCTGATATGGGTACTGATAATTTTTTAATAAATCATAGCCCATTTTCTTTACTAATTTCACCAAGTGTGTTTTTTAATACCACAAAGAAAGACACCCTTCTTTACATGGTTCTTCAAAGACACTTAAGAGTTATCAAGAAGTTATTCCATACAAAAGATGGAATATACTGACTTTTTATGATAATAACTAATATAAAGGAAAATGTACAGGGATTATTATATGTCATAGTATAATTGAATGCATTACATTGACTTCAAGTAAGAATTCTTGGGAAAATGTCATTTTTTTCTGAAAAATGTTGAAGAATTTATGTAGTGGTAAGAGCAGAGAGTTGGTTCAGAGAGAATTGATGTCAAACTTTCTATAAAGCTATGTGATAGAACAAAGTGGATATTTTCAGGGAGTGGAAATATTCTATACTATGCTGAAAAAAACATTATTTTTCACAGATTTAAAAAAAAAACTACTTTAGTTCATATAAGCTTTATTTATAAACTAAACAATAAACTTTTAAGTGATTTTTATTCAGGTAGGAAGAAAAAATTGAAAAGTCCATCTCATCCTCAAAACAGGTATATTAGGTCCCTGGATTTCTTGATTTCTAGAATTTATCTTATAGTACTTCAATCATAGTAAAATAACAATATTTAGGATGTTCTATAAGTGCTGCAAGCTTGGCAGTACTCCTGTTTCAAAACAAGATGTTTCAAGAGATTAATCTTCCTTTATCCGATGAATTTGCTTTTTTATTTCTTTTCTACTATACATTTCAATGCTTTCTGTCACATAACACAAGTCCTAAAAAACATGGTTCAAGTGGTTAATTATACAAAACTATTATTAAGGGTACCAAATCCTCTCTTAAAGTGTTAATGATACCACTGAGAGAACATTTTCATGTTCCCAGATAATGTGATTCATGAATGAGTACATTTTCTACTTTACTTTAACGTAATCATATTTTTCAAAATTCCAACAAGGAAATTGATAGTAGAGAATTAGTAAGTGTAGATGAGTAACAGCTAAGACTTTCCTACTGAAATGTTAGAAAATAGTGGCACTATGAAAGACTTATGCTAGCCGAGTGGTGGTGGAGCATGCCTTTAATTCCAGCACTTGTAGGCAGAGCCAGGCAGGTCTTTGTGAGTTCGAGGCCAGCCTGGTCTCCAAAGTGAGTTCCAGGAAAGGCACAAAGCTAACAGAGAAACTCTGTCTCAAAAAACTAAAAAAAAAAAAAAAAAGAAAGAAAGAAACAAAGAGTTATGCTAATTAAAACACCTAGAAGGAATGAATAAGGTATGACCACTGACAAGATATAGTTGTTTAGGAACCACTAATAGGTGGTATTGTATGATATCTTCTGTTCTGGATATTTGAGACAATAAATAAATCTTTCAAAGGTAGACCAGAAAGAGTCAGAAATAAAAACAATAAAAGGTCAAGTACTGTTCATTGTGAGCTATGTCTCACAACATGAGATATAGTAAAAGCACCACTAGATAACACAGATGTTTTTTAAAGAACAACAAAGCACCCTATTTCCCAACCTGCATCTATTTAATGTATAATAGAGATTTATTAAGATATAAATTGAGGACATACACTCACAAATACAGAATCAAGTAAACAGTTGAAGTCATCCTCTGTTCTGTCCAGGTGGAAATGTACATGGCTGACTGATCATGCCAGGAAGCAGAAAGCAGGAAGCATGTGCCCATTCTTCCTTCCCTTTTAAGAGGTCACATATGAAGGTAAGAAGCACCACCTCCTTTGGATCTAGTCCAAGGTTGTGGACGGAGCAAATACCACTACATCATCCTCCATTTCTTTTGTTGTTGTTGTAGCTGTTGTTCAACCACTAGGATATTAGCTCAGGTTGCAGTGTCCTGTATAATTCTGTTTTGACAACAGGCAGGAACTCCTTCAAGTAGAATGAAATTGAGAGGTTTTCAGAGAATTCACATACAGCTTTATCTATGGAGTAGAAGTTATATAAGTTCTTCTCTAAAAACACTGTTCAAAATACAATTGGCATTCTTTTAAAAGGTACAGTGTTCTTCCTTCCAAGTATGGAGCAGCAGAAGTGAGTTCCCAACTTTCACATACATTTAATTAATTAATTAATAAGATTTATGGAAATCTCATGATAAAATCTAATGTAGGGGAATGAAACATTCTGGAATGAATTGTCACATATCTGTCTTTTTTCTTGAATGATGTCAGATGTACCAACATTGGTAATGGGCTAGAAAGCTTGAACACTGATTTCAAACTGTGCTCTGAAATTCAAGCGTGATGAGCTAATATAAATCACAAACTCAATATACCCACTTGATAACACAGTAAAAATGAAAAAAGATACTAGGTATCAAGTACACTCTTTTAAATAAAAACTAACAAAATTATGGCCTATGGCTGTACTATGTGTTTGAAGGAATTTGGACTTTGGTACTTTTGGTTATGAAAGCAGTGGAATGCTTAGGTGCGAAGAGTTATTTGAAGTGTAGGAAGCTCACTCAAGAGCTTGCAGAGAAGAATTTTAGATATTGCCTAGAAATAATTCTTGTGATATTTTGGGGAAGAAAGTGACTGCCTTTTGCCCCTGTCTGAAGAGTCTGTCTAAGGCAAAAGTGAGGAATTTTGGGTTAATATTATTGGCAGAAGAAATCTAAAAACAGCCCAGTTTAGACTCTGACAAGTGGATATTAGTGCTAACTCAAATGAAGATTTATAATGAAAACTAGCAAGCTGAGCATCGTAAATTACAAAAAGTATATCTTGAGTAGAAAAAGAGCACCAGAAAGGGGAAGAATAATGGAGCTAAATTCTTTGTTCACGGAGGTAAACAGATTAAGACATGATATAAAGGGAGTGATGACCTCAGGGCAAGATCCCACCCAGCTAAATTTCCAACCTAAGGAGAAAAATTAAAGAGAGGTTTAGATCCAGATGTGTTTGGTGTACACCTTGAATCCGAGCACTAAGAAGGCAGAGGCTGTCAGATCTCTGAGTTTGAGGACGGTCAGGTCTAAAGATTAAGTTCAAGGACAGCCAAGCCTATGCAGTAAAGGAAAACAAACGCTGGTGGGGATGTAATTGCACAGGGCGGCCATGTTCTAGACCCAGCATGCAGCAGAACTTGGCCGATTCTGCCATGTGGTTCTGGCTTTAGAATTAAGGATAGAAGAAACTGGTTATAGAGGTTGCCTCCAAGCCTAAGGACAGCTACTGAGGCTAGGAATGTGTCAGGGGTATCCCTGAATGGGGAATAGAGGCCTCGTAGAGAGGCCACTGTGTGAAGCTGTGAAGTTGCAGCCTGGATTGCCTTAGAGAACACAAGATGTCAGACAGCTGAACAGATGTGGAGATGTGGAGGGCATTTTGACATCAGACATGGAGATGCAGAGTTTGGAGTTTGCCCAGCTGGCTTTTAGTCTTGTTTTGGTCCAGCATTTCCACATTTTGCTCTTTTCCCTGTGTTTTGAAGTAGTAACGTATATCTTATGCCATTGTATTTTGGAAGCATGTAATTTTATTTTTTTATTTTGATTATAGTTAAGATATTGTCATGTGTCTCAAAAGTGACTTTGGACTTACAAACATTGTTGAGACTGTGATAACATAGGGTTTTTTAAAGTTTGACTGAATGCCTTTTTTGCATTATGATATGACTGTAGCCTTTGGAAGCCAGTGAGTGGAAAGTGGTGGTTTGAAAGAAAATGGCCCTCAAAGGGAGTGGCACTATTATAAGGTGTGGCTTTGTTGGAGGAAGTTTGTCACTGTGGGGGTGGGCTTTGAGGTATCTTTTATCCCTAACTTCCCTCAGTGTAGCAGTTGGTCGACTATGATGTAGGGAATCTCAACTCCAGCTCCACATCTGCCTGCAAGTCACAATGTTCCCCACGATGATGATGATGGACTGATGAACTGATCCTCTGAAACTGTAAGTGAGCCCCTCCCCAATTAAGTGTACCTTCACAGCCATAAAAACCCAAACTAAGACAGGGGCCTTCTCACACCAAAGAACATAGGGGCAAAGGCGTTATGTTTCTTGGATGTTTCCATTCATTAGGTTTCTATATTATCCCTCAAGCATCCCTTGGTTCCAGTAGTCTCTTCCCTCATTTTCTTCCTCTATCTTCCCACCTAATCCTCTCATTCTTGCCCCCACTTGACTCTAGTCTACCCATAAAAGGTATTGCATTTCCCTTTCCTAGGGAGATTCAAGTGTATTCTTCTAGACCCTTCCTCTATTCCTGATCTCTCTGGTTCTATGGATTATGCTTGGTTATCAGTAATATAATGGTTAATATCCACTCATAAGTGAATACATACCATATTTATCTTTATGGGCCTGGATTACCTCACTCAAAGTGATTTTTTTTCCAAGTTCTATCCATTTGTCTGGAAATTTTTACCAAAAGAGAAACATAGACATCAACTCAGCTGCAACTCAGACACTGACCTACAAACCGCTCTGCCTGCACATATGCTAGGACAATGGTGGCACAGACATGATAGAAGTATCCAACAAGTACTTTGTTTGACTTAAGGCCCACGCCACAAAATGGAACCGATAACCAGCACTGTTTGTGTAACTAAGAACCAGAGACTAGATACCCCAGAGAACTAGGGTAAAACAAAAACATTTCTGGTCTAAATATAGATAAATTAATTGATTAAAAAAGATCTTGACTCCTAATTTTATTTTGCTATGCTGATAAATTGGTGCCTAATTCAGATATTGTCAAAGAAGTTTCTACCACCAGTAAATGGAGCTGATGCAGAGATAACAACCAGACATCACACAGCAAAGGACTCCTTGGAACACATAGCTCTAAACAGGATGTCTCCATCAAAATTCATTCCCTCAAAGCTCGGGGAACTCCATGGAAGCAGAGATGAAAAGAGTATAAGAAACAGAGAGAACAGAAGATACCAGCAGAACAAAGCCCTCTGAATCAACTAAACAAGGCTCACATGAACTCACAGAGACTGAAGCAGCAAGCACAGGGCCTGCATGTGTCTACACCAGGTCCCTGACCATGTAGTAGAGCTGTTGGTTTGTTATTTTCATAGGGTTTCTGAATATGAGAATGAAATGGGTCTCTTATTCTTGTGTCTGCTCTTAGGACTCTTTTCTTCCTGTTGTGTTGCATTGTCAATATAAAATCATACAAAAAATAATGAGTCCATTCTGTAGAATTGAGGAATAGAGGGTGAACATTCAATTGTAAGATTATACCTAACCAGCTCATGCACTAAGGACAGATCCTGGTCCCACAGACTGGGTGCCTCCCAAGCAGATCAAACTATTCAATTGTCTCATTTATCCACAGGATCTGTCCTTAGTGCATGAGCTGGCTGTTTGAAACCTTGGGCTTACACAGGGACACTTTGCTCAGTCTGGAAGGAGGTGACAGGTCCTGCCTATACTGAATCCGCCAGGTTTAAATGAATCCCCAGGGGTGCCTTGATCCTGGAGGACATGGGAATGGAGGGGAGGGGCTGGGGGAATGGTGGGGGCAGGAGGGGGGAGGACAGGGGACCCATGACTGATGTATAAAATTTAAAACACATAATAATAAAGAAAAAAAAAAGATTATACCTAACCAAAATTATCAAACACTTTGAGTGAGGCATTAGGCTTTTAGTGCATATATTTGAGATGTCTAATAATATTCCATATATTGATGTAAAGAAGGAAGTTTATGTCAGGTATTTGAAGTTCACAAGGCAAATATATAAGGAAACTATAGAAACATTAGAATCTCCCTTGAATACAGAAAGTTGTCAGGCCACACGAGGCGACCATACAAGAGGGTGTTGACTAGTAGAGTCATGACTGGTTGCACTGACCACATTCTGATAAAACATAATCAGCTAAAATGAGAGCTGAAATTAATTGTAAATTCAACCAAACTGTGTCTTATAAAACTGGCAAAATATCTATCTGGAAAAAAAAATTCCATTTAGTAAAACATGTCTGGAGGGAAGCAGAATGCCGAGAGATTAAAGAGAAAAGTAAAACAAACAGAACTGTGTGGCACAGCAGAGGTGAAGCCTGGGAAAGGGCAGTGTTTGACCTAAGAGTGTTTGAAGGTGTAGGTAAGTGGTTTTGACTGCAAAGCAATGAAGGATAACTTTATGATATACACATTAATTAATTTAGCAAAATGAAATCTGAACTCCTTGGACAAAGCTAGAAATAGGTATGGGATGATTGAAAGGGAAACAAGCAAAAGAATCAATCAGAATTCCTGTCTTGCAAGCAGCAAAGTGTTTGAGAAACAAAGAATGATTGAAGGAAGGAATTTGAATTCACTGCTCCATTAGCAAAGGATTTGTCTGATTTGACTGGCATTTTGATTAATTACATTTATTTGATTAAGAGTGAGTGAACTAATAGAAACATGAGGGTACACACACAAACTTAATTTTGTGATACACTATTTCAACTGTAGCTCATGTTGTAGCCAGGCTGAGAGCCAGTTCATGTCAGTCCTGCTCTTGAGGCTTCTCAAGGCTCATATTAGAGGCATGAAAAGTACTTTGTTTTAAAATAAAAGATAATGTTAATGGTTTATGTAAAATCATTTTAAGAATTAATGCATGCATACAGAGTATTGCTTATAAAGTGGAATCCTTGTTGAAATAATTCTACAGAGAATCTTGTGTTGGAAAGTCAGGATAGAGTGTAATTAGTTTTAGAAGTATGTGCTGATATACACACCCTTCCTTATTTTCGCATTTTTCTTAAGTTGATTTTTTTAAGCTAATACTAATAATTAAATGTGTGAAGAAACCTCTTTGAATAAAAATCCTCCAATGAGCAGTTAGGAAGTATCTGTGTTAAAACTCTATTTCCATTAAAGTTACATCTTGCTATCTTTTACACAATATCCCAAGGTGTCACTGTATTTTTATCATATTTCATAAGCTACTAATAAAATTAAATTAAGAAAATAAAGTTATGCCTTGGACACCTAATGTCATTATTACATTTTTTTTTTAGTTTGTGTTTTGAGGCAAGTTCTCTTTCTGTAGCCCAGGATGGCCACATACTTATAGAGACTCTCCTGTGTCAGCCTCTTACATGTATAGAAAAATGGACATAAATTACCATGCATGATACCACTCATAACCCCCGAGAAGAAATTTGAATATTTATATGAAAGGAGAGATAACCATGTGAGGTCAGAGAGAAGACTTTATATGCTAGCCAATAAAGAAAAACTCATGGGAAATCTAAATTAGTGAATTGTTCTTAAACTTTTTACTATGGCAGTAAATGTTTGTTCCTTCATCTCCCCAGTCAGTGTTATTTTATGGCAGCGTTAGCAAATTAAAACAGTGTAAAAGGGATTTCATGTCAGTCAACAGCATGGATAATGGTACTCTTTGCCATATTGAACAATTAATTATCAATGATATTAAATGAGTGTGGGTTGGTATGATTTAAGGACAAAAGATGAAAATGAATACAAATTTTTGGCAAGACCGTTTGTTTGTTTGTTTTTCAACATAGGGTTTCTCTGTGTAGCTTTGGAGCCTGTCCTGGAACTTGTTCTATAGACCAGGCTAACATCAAACTCATAGAGATCTGGCAGCCTCTGCCTCCTGAGTGCTGGAATTAAAGGCGTGTACTACCACCACCCTTACACAGACTTACATACAAGCAAAACACCAATGAACAAAAAATAAAAAATAAATTTTAAAAAAGGAAAGACTGTGGTTTATATGTACCATTTTTAAATTATAGTTTACTATCCCTGAGTACATTCTTATCCAACAACATACTTACATAGTAATGGTAAAGTGGGTAAGATATCGATTGATTCTACAATGGAAGGAGTTACTATTCAATTGAATGTCTAGCGATGTTATAGTGAGCAATCACAAGATGAATCAGAAATACTGTATCTTTCCTTGAAGGATTAAAAGCACATCTTTCTTCACTTTTAAGTCATTTTAGAACAAATAAATGAAGGTTTAGAAATTCTCTCTCATGAGTTACTCTACTCCAAAACTTTTCATATAGTATTTTTTTTACAGACATGATTCCTGGTTTAAATCTTATTTTTAACATATATATATTAGTAAGTCAACTATCCAGAAAGTTGTGAAATAATAATCAAGTCATTTGAGGCCACTTCAGTAATTCTCCTGAGTATGATTTTTAATTGAATAGTGATTAATATTAAAAACATAGAATTAACTACATTTTACCTCCTCTAAAGTCACAATTTCTCTTTTTCTGCTAGATGAGAGACCACAAGATATTGGGCCTTCATATAAATGTATCAAAATGCCTTATTGTTATACACTCCAATTTGTATTTCCACAATGACTTTATGTGTTGAACCTTTGTAAAGGACTGGAGGCATTGTCTGTAATCTCATTTCCATGACTTTCTAAGTGATGCTTAAAATTTTAATTTTAACTAATGCTGAGAAATGTTTGGTGAAAGCAGATTTGCTCATGCGTTCATTTTGCAAATGCCTTCGTATTTTTTGCCATCAGCTGAGTTGACATTTTACTGCTCTGTACATTTGTGAAGAATGCTGGCGAAGGAATGTGCATGTTCCAAGGCATTTTCTCCCCTCTAGTATTAGTCTGTTCACTGACCCCAAGCAAATCTGGGTTTAGCTGAATCTATGTTTAAAACATTTACACAATAATTTTGAGTTGTTGGGCATGATGGAACAGAAAAGACAATTGCTGAAGCCTCAAGTCCAGCTTGTTTATGTAGTGATATTCTGTCTCATCCCTTCCCCAAAATAACAATGGTCATAACAGAGGATATAAGTAGATAATTTGTATTATAGAATATAATGTATTAGCTGCATACAATATATGTTAACTACTGAGTATCCCTACAATTTAACATAAACTATAAATGAGAAAGGGAGATACGAATCATGGAAGTGAATACTCAGAGGGAGAGGAGAAGAGCGGAGTTAGAGGGTATAGTAGAAATGGAGGGCTCGGAGACGAAGGGAGCAAAGAGGAGAGGAGAGAGAAGTAAATATGCATGGACTAACTTGAAGATACAAATTTACAAATTACAAAATCACCTTCTTGGTATTTAGGTTTTACAACTGATCATTATATTCTGTTTACATAAGATGAGCTCCTTTTAGCTGTATACAGGGTTTTTGAAAACTTAACCATAAACACTGAAATTTTGTTTAACTAAATATAATTATCGCACTTGATTATGTGAATGGGATGTCTCGAAAAAGATATATTCATTTTGAAAATCTAGTAGGCTGTTTGAGAACACCATGGTAAATCTAGAGAGAGGAAAATTTTAGCCTGAGCATCAAAATTACCTTGAGCACTCTTTAGTTCCCTATCATAGTTATTTATGCAAAGCAATTTATCTGAACCAATAAGGAATTACTAGCTGTAATTTATTCCAGAATTGACCCAACCTCTCACTCCTATCAACCCTAAAGTTCAGAATGTTATGAATTTGTGGATGGATGGGTGGAGGGGGGGTGGATGAACAAATAAAGAGAAAGTATGCCCTGATTATGCCATAATGCACCTTACTGAAGTCTTAGCACTGTATTAGGAAACTGCATTGATTTCACAAGTGCTTTTGTTTTGTGTCAGTAAAAGTTCATGTGATAGAGTACTTTTTTCAGAAAACATGAAGTCATCATCCCAGCTGTGGTCACTGAGACTGGTGTCAGAATAAATTACCTTTTATTTCCTATGAGGCAAAAGTATTGTTTTCTGTGCAATATGTTAAAAACCCAGTTAGTTCATATCTAATTAAGATATCTTTGTGAACAAGATGCACTTCAATTTGAATGTAACTCTATGCATTTTTACTCAGATCTATGTATATAATATATCCATTTATTATATATAATATATATTTATATATTACTAAATGTATTGGTAAATAACAAATTATTTTAAAGCCTACTTCAGTATTTCTTGTGTTTTCTGAACAAGTGAGATGGTAATGATACCAATTGGCATGCCAATGAAGACAAAGTAAATTCTACAATATTCTATTCTTAGATGAACACTAACAACTGGTCAATGGTTCCTAAAAACATGAAAATTGGTTACATAATCTCAAATGATCAGTCTTGGATATCTGTATATACAGGCAACATTAAATGCACTCAGGAAGTTGTATACACATGTATACACACACATAAAACAACACTGGTTAAAGAAGATGTTATGAATTTAAGAAAGAGTTGGGGGGATACAGAAGAAGTTAGAGAGGAAAGGAGGGCTTTAAGAAGTACTCAAACACAATAATACAAATATGATGGATGTAAGCAACACTTTTCTGTTTGGATTAAAGGCCTGATCCACCATTGAAACCCATAGCTGGCACCAGTATTGCTGTCAAGAATCTGTGGATGCTGAGCAGTGGTGGCGCACACCTTTAATGCCAGCACTTGAGAGGCAGAGCCAGGTGGATCTCTGTGAGTTCAAGGCCAGCCTGGTCTACAAAGCAAGTTCCAGAAAAGGGGCAAAGCTACATAGAGAAACCCTGTCTCAGAAAAAAATAAATAAATAAATAAAGAAAGAAAGAAAGGAAGGAAGGAAGGAAGGAAGGAAGGAAGGAAGGAAGGAAGGAAGGAAGGAAGAAAGAAAGAAAGAAAGAGAAAGAAAAAAGAACCTACTACTATTAATGTGCTAAATGTATATAGGATTAAACTAACCTGTAAAACGATTATTGGTATACATGTATATTAGTGCATCACCCAAAAGAAACTTCATTTTGCCCTAGAAGCTACTGAACACAGACTGAGAAGTAGCTAAGGTGCAAAGAATAAGAGACTGCAAATGCTCATCTATAAAGAGCACATTGATAGCATAACCTCTTCTCCTAGGGCTCGGAGATCACTGAGGAAGACAAGAGGAAAGATTGTGAGATGTTGATGAGCATGATAACTACAAGGAAACTGTTTTTGAACATGGCAGGGCAATTAATTATACATCTAAATTCATGGGGCTTGGGACAGCATACACAAGGCATGGAAAGTTGATGGCAGACAAAATTCTAGCAAGGAGAGAGCAAGGTGGGTACTAAGAGCCAGCCCTAGCTAAGGAACAATTGGTATTTGATAGTTTCTAGAAGACACACATACACACACACAAACACACACACACACACACACAGACACACACACACACACAGAGAGAGAGAGAGAGAGAGAGAGAGAGAGAGAGAGAGAGAGAGAGAGAGAATGAGAATCTTACATGTTGGATCCTAGTATATGAACCATACTTTACTGAAAAGCCACTTGTTTAAAACTGTGGGAAAGTACAAGAAGAGCTTGACTATTTTTAATAGGAAACACAGTTGGACAAGGTTAGTGGGTGGATCTGTGAATAGTATGGGGAAGAGTGAATATGGTCAAAGTACATTGGGTAAAACTATCAAAGAACTAATGAAAATGTGGAAAATGATCATAAAAATTGCACTGGCATTAGTAAATTTAACCTCAAAAGAAGGGCTCTTGAAATAGGAAATGTTATATTTAAATTACCATCCTCTGTCTCACATAAAATACTACTTTAAAGATAGCAAAAACAATTCTATAGCACACATTCCTGTAGAGTGAGCAGATATTTAAGGCAGAGATAACAGCCAGTGATAACTATGCAAAGATGTGAAAATGTACTAAAAATATGAAAGGTCAAACAGATGGTATTAAAAAATAACAGACTGGCACTGTATAGACAAAAAACTCCAACAGAATAAGCACAGGTACTATGTAAGCTTTCTAATAATTGTAGAAATGCAAATTATAACCTCTTGAAATACATTTTGTCATTAGCTAGGGTACACATTTTAATCTTCCCATTTCACTTATTGGCAATAAGTTAGAAAGCTTTCAGGTCTAGGAGGAGGAGACAATATTGTCATAGTGGGAAAGAGTTGACTTAAAATGATAATAGTCATTGCATAGATAGTTACAGAAAAATACAATGTAATGACTACTTAGATATGCCTACATCACACTAAAATTTCAGACATTTATTAAATATTTAATAAATTTATCTTTTATCCTTTAAAGTGAAATATATATATATTTCCTCCTCCTGCTGAGTTCTTAGAGCATCCTCTGAAATAATGAGCTAGAGAAGTTTCAGTCTTGATCCAGACAAATTAGATACTAATTCTAAGATAAACACAACAATCTAAATAAGTATGAATTTCTCTGCTATCTCGATATTATCAGTTCAGAAAAATAATGTCCACAGTAGCAAATGATGCTCTTTCAATTTTTTAAAAGTATTTATGACACTAACATTAGTAGTGAAGTTACAAAAGCTTTGCACTCTTTTCTTTTAAAACACAATGAGCCGTGCTACTACCCTATTTCTAAAACAGAATGAGCCATGTTGCTAACCCATTTCTAAATTAAAAGCCCAAAGTGAAGGTTTAGTAGATAAGTAAATGAGCTCCACTTTACAGGGTACTTTCCTCATGAAGCGACAGTTGGCATTGCTGGCAAGGTTGAAAATGACAGCGGAATGACAGGATGGCACAAGGTGGTTGGCTTGGGAGAGCTCGCTCAGAGATCACCATCACTGTGGCATTGCGAATGTTGATGAATCTTCCCTCACTAACTAAAAAAGTTTTTCGTATTTTGATATTCTGTAATTGTAAAAGATTATACTTTTTTCCTTTTTTTATATTGAAAGATAGATTTTTTTCTTTACATAATACATCTTGAGTAATGTTTCCCATCACTACCCATCATATTTCCTCTCCACCTCTTCTCCCACCAGATCCACCCCATTTTTCTCTCACTATAAAACACGCTACAAAGGATTAAATATAATAATATAATATAATAAAAATAAGCAAAATCTAACACATCCAAATATGATAAAACAAACAAAAAAAGCAGCCCAAGAAAAGGCACAAGAAACAGAATTTCTGAGGTTTAAAAAACACATTTGGAAATGATTGCTCAAGATCATGTAGCAGTGGTGATTTTCTGTCATTAACTACCCTATTTGCATGTTCTTTCTTCCTGTGTTCTCATATTATGGGTCAGGAAGTATTAAAATAAGCAGTGCTATAATACATGAATAGTTATTAATTTATACACATATGGATACAGTCATGTTATGTGTGTGTTTGCTGTGTTAGGTGGTCAAGTACATTACAAATAAGAACTTACTCTTTTCCATAGTGTTTTAAAATCTTTCAAAGGCATCTTAGCAGGTGCTTTCAACTTCTTGAGTTGGAATACAGAGATATCGACTCCTTTATACTTCTTTGGTTTAACAAATGATCAGTTCATTATACATAATTTTATATGTGATTTTTGCATTTTTTAATGATGTAAAATTACTATTGGATTTGTTACTACATATTATGACAACTTATAATTTGAATATTTCAATTGTTGTATAATACTAACTATATATGGTGAAGATAATGAAGTAATAATTAACTATAAAATAAAAATCGATTAAATCAGGGTGACTAGCATTTCGACTCAATATTGCGACTGTGAGCCTAGTCTTTCATAGCTAATATCTATACAGCACTCATTACTATTTACTTAAACACAGTGAAAATAATAGTTTCTTGTGTTCATTAGTGGAATTCAGTGACTAAAATTTATGAACACACACACACACACACACACACACTATATATGCTTGTGTTTTGTGTTTTTTAAATTATTTTTGGTTTTGTAAGACAGGGTTTCTTTTCTTTTCTTTTTTAACAGAAGTAGCTTTTATTTATTTTCATGTTTCTTAAATTAAGCTGGCTGACTTGGTTGTTTTGAGGGAATGAGTCAGAGACCAAATCCCATATCCTCCTCTGATTCCTCTGACTCCTCCTTGGCTTCAGCCTTGGCCTTGGATGGGGCTGTAGTAGCAGCAGGAGCAGCAGAGGTGGCAGCAGCCACAGGGGCAGCAGCCACAAATGCAGATGGATCAACCAAGAAGGCCTTGACCTTTTCAGCAAGTGGGAAGATGTACTCAGTCTCCACAGACAAAGCCACAACCTGCTTGTACCCATTGATGATAGAGTGTGGCACTGAGGCAACTGTTGGGTAACCAATCTGCAGAAAAACACGGGGTTTCTTTCTGTAGTTTTGGCTCTCTTAGAACTAGTTCTATAGATCAGGCTGGCCTGGAACCAAAAGAGATCCAACTACCTCTGCCTCTCTATGTTGGGATTAAAGGCATAAGCCAACACTGCCCACTTTTGTAATATTAATGTACATATATAATATATAATATACCATAGTAAGGAGAAGAAAGTTAGAACACAGATATTTGTGTGTGTGTATAAACATTTCATTGATTCCATGTGTTTTATAGACATTATATATAGCAATATATAAGTATATTTTATACACTTATAATGTACTATAAAGTATTTGAAATGATTTTTCTTTAGAAACATCTGTAACACAGAATTTTCCTTTGTGTTTCATAGATAGGAAAGAATGATATGTCTAGGACTTTAGATAATTCCCAAGAGTCCAATGCCAGTAAGTCTCAGCTTTAGTAAGAAATGAAGAATTTGACAGGAAAAATAGTAGGTGTTAGAAGCAGGTATTATTGAGAATGGAAGGATTGTCTAGGTTATTTTATCATTTTCATGGCTTTAAAAGCCAAGCCTGAAGTTTTCTTGTCTATATTTATGTGAAAAGTTGATCACAAATTCCTCTGTATATCATTTAAGGCCTGCTCTCCCGAGCTTGAGAAAGGGGCTTCACAAATAACAAGCAGTACAAAGATAAACAAAAGGAAGTGATGTGGTTATAATTAACAGGCTACGTATGCCTTGTCCAGGCCCCTCGCTGAAGTAAAGACAGCCATAGTCGTGAGATGCCTGATGACTTCCTAAAGGCGGTATTTCTCAGGAACCCTGTTCTCGGTCCTCAGAAATTTGAAGGCAGTGCTATGGGCTGCATCTAGATGAGAGAGCACTGTAGACGGAGCAAGCATGTGATGTTTTTTTTTCTTGGAAGTATCACTTCCTAAGCCATTCGATTCCAGCAAAAGCTCAGATGTGGCTGAACCACTGCTGCAAATCTCTTCAGACAGTGTCACTGCAGGAGATGGGAAATGCCATTTTTCAGAAATAATGCTAACTGACCCACACTATTACCTAATGTTCACCTGAAGAAAAAAAAAAAAAACAGATATAGAAGTGTTATTTTTCATTAAATTCAGTAGCTGCCTCTTAAGCAATGGTGTCCTAATCAGCAACTGCAATTCACAGCTACCAGTAGTGGTTCTGCCATAGCTGGGCAGGCATTCGATTTCCTCAGGCACTGGCTCTGTCAGACCAGGAAAAGGAGGTTTCCCTAGATCTCTATCCAGCTATACAACTCAGGATTCAAAGTTTGAGGTGAAATTCTGCTCAATTAGAGAGGATGAATGGCAAGTAGCTAAGCTTCTCTCTTAACTTGCATCTTCCCCAAAACAGGTGTCCTTCTGCTCAGCCCCCACCTAAGAACCCTAGCTTCACATGGTTCCTCCTTACCGCTTCCAGTCAGCTAGTTGTTGACTCGGCCTCATGATCCCAGGTTAATTTTATTTAATCAAAAACGTTTTATTTTATTTATTTATTTTTATTAAGAACATTTTTTTTTCATTCATTTTACACTCCAAAGATTCTACTCTTCCCTCTCCTGGATGCCCCAGCCTCCCCCTCCAACCAAAACCCTATATCCCCCTCATAAGAAGGCAAGGCCTCCCATGGAGAGGCACATCCAGTAGAGGCAGGTCCAAACCCCTCCCCCTGCCACAAGGCTGCACGAGGTGCCCCATCACAGGCAGTGGGTTCCAAAAAGCCCACTCATGCACCAGGGATGGATTCTGATCCTACCACCAGGGGACAACCCCCCCCCCCAAGAAAAACAGATCAAGCTACACAACTGTCTTGGAGGGGAAAAGCAATAATCAAACAATTGTAACACATCTTTGCATCATTGAAAAAATGTTCCATGGCATAAACAAATACAACACATCTTAAATTATTATTCCACAACACAGAACTACAGACACTGTTGGTAGTTGTTAATGGACTCATTTCATCCTAAAGGAACCAATATTCTATGCATGAATCATAAAACTTAAACACAAATCTCTATAGGCCTAAATATCTCGAGAAACTAGAAGTAACTGGTTAACCAATATTTACAAAACCAGCTCTTCCCAGACACCACTAGAAAATATGCCTCTCTCTCAATGTGCCTGAAATTCACAAGTAAAAGATAAATAGAGAAGATGGTATGGTAAGCACTTACCAAAGAGATGTGATTTCTCACCTGAACTCCTGACCAAACAGTTTTCTAAATTAATTCATCTTATACGTTATTATATTGAATTTATTATATGATCTTATATTGATCTCCACAAACATATGCTTGTGGAAGTCAATGTTGAATATCACATATCTTCCTTGATCATTATCCATTTTTTCCCCCAAGACAAGGTCTCTTCCATTATTTGGAGTTTATCAATTTATATAGGCTGGCTGGTATATGAATATTTACCTGTATCCATTCCTGAAGACCAATTAAAGGGTTAGAAGACATTTTATCTATATTATCTACTTTTAAGAATAATTTAGAAACTAACCCTTGTAACTAGAAATGGAAATATAATAATATACATTAGTTAAATAAATTTTCCAATAGATATTTTCACATGAATGTTCTGTATATAATAAGTTGATAACTTGAAGAATATAAAGTAGATCAGTTGAGTTTAGATTTTTTTTAAGATTTATTTGTGTATTATGTATATTTTATCCTGTCTGCATGTATCCCTGATGACCAGAAGAGAGCACCAGTTCTCATTTCAGGTGGTTGTCAGCTACCATGTGGTTGCTGGGAATTGAACTCAGGACCTTTGGAAGAGCAGATGGTGCTCTTAACCACTGAGCCATCTCTCCAGCCTGAGTTTAGGTTTTGATTGTAAAATCTGAAGTATTGAGGAGCAGTTAGGTTTAATAGATTTACCAACACTTGGGCAAAATAGAGATCACATTGAATGGCATTTTACTGTTTGTGTAAGAGGACGTGCTAGGGATATATATGCCAAGGGTGTCAAAGATTCTTAATGCTAGAGAGAAAGAAAAACACTGTATTGTGAATAAACAATATTATCTCAAATGATGGATGACATTCCAATTTTAAAAATATATATGCAGCTTCAAAAAATTTAATTGAAACTCTGTTTTAAAAAGTAACCACTGTGAGGTAGAGTCATGAGTGCTCAGTCCCAGAGCGACCATTATTTTCACCAAATGAAGTAGGTTACCTAATAGGAAAATATTGACAGCACCTGAAGTTTTAGAAACATAATTATCTTTTCAGACATTAATAATAGAATGTTAATATTTCAAAGGAGAAGTCTATGGCCTATATTTTATATGTACAATCTTTGTTTAATATGGTTTATGGACTGAGATGTAAATTATCTTAATTGAGAATATGCTTTATTCACAAGCAATTCCTAATTGCCTGAACCTTAATTAAGACACATCAATATAATTTATAATTTGAGGAAAAGCTAGAGCTAAACACTGATTTCTCATAATGAGGTGGCTATGTCTGAATCACATATAAAAATAATGTATTTTTTTAAATTTTTTATAAAACAATGATTTCAACAGCTGCATATCAGAATTATTAGAAAACTAAGAATACATTGAATTGAATCAGGGCATATATAAAAAAATATGTCTAGAGAAACTCAACCCTGATTCTAATTCAAGATTGGCATTAAAAATAATCATTTCTTATTTGAAAATGAATGAGTTTATGAAACTTATCATATAAAATCAATATCAAAATATAAAAGTATGTGAAAACTTGATTTCTCCCCACCATGGAGGTCCCACTTAACTCAAAGAGTGGGTGGGTTAATTTAATGTATGTAAATGTGTATTTGTACATGTTTGCATTTATATGTTTCTATATGAATTCATATGTGAATGTGCATGTGTGTATGCATATTAATGTAACGTATTAATGTAAATGCATAAATATATAATTCAAGGACAATGGAGAAGAGCTATATTTTCTTTTCTTAACCCTAATGTAATTTGAAAAAATACTATATATCTAACTTCCTCTGAAGGATTGTATCTTTTTGATAACAGAAAATAAATTCTTCCCATTCAATGATTCAGAGATTTTCTTAACAGTTTTCATATCACTAAAGTATTCATGAACATAAATGGTTGTAAGCTTTATTTAAATACATGAAAAACAAATCAAATACCTTGAAAGAAACAAAATTTGGTTTTTCTTCTTCACAAAATTTTACACAAAGTTTGACAGATTATTTTCTACCATTAAAAAAACTAATATAATTTTCACTAATTTATTTTAAGAGAATACCCCCACACCACCTTTTTTCTGATCTTGTTTAAAGTGATCTTAATGGAAATGCATCCACCTTCTTACTCAATATTTACTGAACCTTCTTTGTGCGGTTATTGTTCAAAGCAATTTGCAATCCAGTGAGTACCAATAAGTGACTCTTTATATAGTAAGTATGAAAGTGATTTGCATATGATATACTTTAATACAACTATATAGTTCTGATAGGTGACTGAGGGGGGATTATAGTATTCTTAACAAGCTGTGAGCAGAGAAGACTTGGTTCAGACAAAGTGAAATAAGTAACTTCAGAAAGCTAAATCTGACCACGCCACTCTACATTTCATAGTCTGTAACATATTTGGGTTTGAAGGAATGTGTCATGGTGAGAAAACAACCTGGGTTATTTTAATGGTTTGGGAAAATTTAAACAGAGCTGAAGCAGATCTGACTTCAGTTTGCTTCAAGTGTGTTTGGTGGTTTCAACTTAGGGAAGATAGGAAAGAAGGGTACAGAGATGGACACAAAATAATTAGTCTGTGCTAACTCATATAAGCTTAGAGGTGGAAACACGATAATTAGTGTGTGCTGCCTCACAGAGGCAGATAGATGGAAGCTCGAATGCTGTAAATCTGAGAATCAATTAATCTAAAAGGTTCAGATTTTCGATGTCTCTATTCAAACAGCTGCGCTATCTATGGGGGGCAGGCTCCTGTCCTTTTCCCTGACTTTGCTCTCTTCTTATGTGTTTCGGAATTTGTCACTCTCCAGACTTCAACCTGTGTCAGACACTTTAAGTTATAACTCTAACTTTATTTATGCTTAATTATGGAATCTGGGATATTATAAAATGAGCACAGATTAGTAATTACCATGCAATGATCCACACTGACCCTCTCTATCTTTAATCAGGTGCATTGAGGCTCCATTTATGTTAGCAGTGAGGGGTGTAATAATGTGGGGCCCATTCTCACACAAAATCCTATAGCATGCAGTGATGTGCAAGACCATGATTTAAGAATTATCAATAGTTAGCATACCAGTTATTCACGTTTTTAGTCACTAAACCTTGCTAGAGAATTCTACTCAAATCCTGAGCTTTAAAGCAGCCTGAGTTCTCTCTCTCTCTGTTCTGAGTTCCTGCTTTCATTACATCAGATAGTCTAGAAATAAAGGAAATAGTAAGGCGTAAAATAAGGATGTCTTATTCTTTCATTTTGCCATTAATTTAGGTGAAATCTCAACCAAATGTCACCAATTCAGAAATAGTGGCAACCGAGTCTATTTTATAAATATTTATTTAGTTATATAATAAGCAAGACTGGGTAAATATAAGACAGTGTGGCCATAGACTAACAATATAAAATATTCATAACCTTTCAAGATGTTACAATATTTTAGGGAGCAATGAAATATTGGTTAATTAGATTCACCCATATAATATAGTATACTACCTAATATAGTATTTGAACTCTACCAATCAAATTGATTCAGAAATATAGAGCAAGTCCATAAAGCAAAATGGACGCTGCAGAAGACTTATAGACAAGGAGGAGTTGTCTTAGTTACTCCAACACTGTTGCAAGAAAGCACTTGATCCAATGGGGACATTTCACATTCCAACCTCAATGGAGAGTTGAACTCTTTTGAGTTCAGAAGCCTTAAAATTGTAAACACACACACACACACACACACACACAAACACACACGACTTCCTACTACCATATAGGACATCTAAGTTAAACCCAACACCAAGGCCAATAGAAAAGACCAAACAAATATAAAATATTCTATTTTTTGATACAGAGGACACTGCTTAAAAAAATGAAATCTGAAAATGAAAATAAAAAGATGTGTGATAAAACTTTCCATCTTGGTGTAATATCTAATCATTTCTGTGTTAAAAATATGACTATATTATACTACTATAACTGCATCGTTTTCCAACAAATCTCCATATATCTGAGGAAAATGTAGTCATATTTACTGAAATTATATTCAGGGAACTAGTATTTTCCACTAAAGCATCAAATTAACCTCTCTCTAATTTGTATAGAATTGAATTTGAGATTTTTTGATATTTGATATAAAATAAACCTCTTTGGCTTAAAGACTCTTAGAAGTATGGATTTTACTACCAACATAAAAGCAAGAGAGGTTGATGGGCTAAATGTTCCGTTTTCCTAAGATGGAAATCAAATAAGTATAAGTATAAGAATTAGGCAGGAAATCAAAATCCACAATTCATAAAAAGAATGATCTAAACTGGAAATGGGATGAGCAAAGTTGAAAGCTGATTTTAAGCTATTCCTCATTAAATTGATCAAAGCTAGTTGTCCAATACCTTCATCATGTGAGTATGCTGGTTACTTTGAAGGAGCCGGCATTTCATCTCTCCATTTCAGTCTATTACTGTTCACAATAGACTCCACTGCATAACCCAATCTATCCATGTTAGCCCTCTAATTATGTAATTGTGGTGGCTTTTGCTATAAGCACAAATGCCAGATTGAAGGAATATCATGCTGTTAAAGTACCTTGACCTTTTGGTCTTGTCTGCATTTGTAGCTGAAAGCATATGTGGCTCTGGTGGCATCTTTTGCAGAATAATGACAGAATAATCACTGGGGCATGAAACCACAACCTGTAGGGAGTCGCTTATGACCATTAATCTTTGCCACATTCTTTCATTCTCTGAGGATGGGAGAAGTGACAGAATATGTATTTCAGTTTCTATATTTAGTGAATATTAATGAATCTGAAATCAGCTTCAACAGCTCTTTGGCGAACTTGAAGAGGAAAATATCACATTAATAATTTGAAATTTATTCTGTGAAATTGATAATAAATTCTGTTTTGGAAACTGACACTTATTTTGCAGTATTCTCATTAAGTAGATGCATATGTACATTTCCAACTTCTTATTATAGAAGTTTTCAGTCACATGTATTACAGAAAATGTGCAGAAATTACTTTTCTATTACATTTCCCAATTTAAAGTAAATAAGCACTTACAAGCTAAAGGAAAACACTTTGCCTAGGTAAAAATTTGAATGATTACTCTGCCTTTCTTAATGGTGTCTCAAACCTGAAATTATTACCTATGTTTCTGTAGAATTATTAAAAGAAGAAATTTCTTAAGATGCAATTGTCAAAATCAAAACAGCTGTTTATTACAGGATTAGTAATTGAAATACCTTCTGATATTATAGCTTTTTTAATCTTTGTCCCCTTGAAAGCCAATATGAAAGTGTGGACTATTTAGAAGGCAGTATAGTTAAATGAGTTGAGATTTGGGAGCATTTGACAAAATATGAGAATTAACATTTTTAAATCAGCTAAGGGTTTTACTAATGATAGGAAAGTACAAGTTGTAAGACAATTTTGAAAATAAGGGATGTCATATGTCTTAAATTCTCCTCTCTTTTTCAGACAAACACACACACACACACACACACACACACACACACAAATATTTAATAGTCGTGAAGAAGTTTGCTGAGAAAAAAATTAGTTTAATCTGGAAATAAATTTGTTAAAAAAGTTATATAGCTGTTTTAGAGATATATCATTTGTTTCATAAATGTCAAAACTAAAGGAAACTTGAAGTTTCTCGTTATTTAATAAAACTAAAAATTTATATAAACATTTATTATCCAAATTTGGAAGCCCAAGTTAATGATTTTGTTATTGATTACTAAAACAGACAGTATTAAACAGTCACTAAGGTTTGTTACTGTATCAGACAGTGGATATATTTGACTAATTGGTACATTAGTTTTATATGGAAATACACAAAATTGTTTAATGTTCAAACAAAGACACTTGAGATATGTAATTAGTGTTTTCCTTAGTATGAAAATAATAATAACTGTGACTATGAATGCAGGCTTCTGGGAGAATAGTTGCTTAATATGTGTGGGTTAGATTGCTATCATGTAGTGAGAAAAAGAAAGGTAAATGTAATAAAAACAAAAGAAATGAATTAGAGACAAAGAGATGGAGGGAGGGAAAGAGGAAGGGAATGGAGGAGGGAGAAGTAAGTTAAATTAGATTCACTAAATTTCAGTTAAGACTAAATCAACAAATAAATTTTGGAGAAAAATATTAGTGTGTCAACCTATATGAATACCTTGCAGTTGCCAACGTTTGTCATTGTGATGTATGTAAATAATAAACATAGCAATAACACTAGCTAGTAACTGATTTCTACAAACCAGGCTCACTTTTAGAAGTTTGAGATTACATCAATTACGGTGTCATGGAATTCTGCCACAGACCAAGACATTTGACACATTAATCTCAAGTATGATGATATTTTGAAATGATACCCAGTTTAGAACAACCAAAAGAGGGGAAAGGTAGCAAACCCTTGAGTTATTCTTGAACTGAACTCTGGTTCTGTTGACGCTGACACATGAGAAGTCCACAAAAATGGGGTCAACCTAAGTCTGTTAATCATTGTTAATTAGGAGGACCAGCTAAACTGTTCTAGAATATTTTTCTGGAGAAATCAATTAATTATATAACTTGGTTAAAAACTTTAAAGCACTTTAGGATACGATCTGTATTAGACTAGGTGAACTTGGTTAAAGGGATGACTTGGAAAGTATCTGAGAATATGGCATGAGGACTAACATACTACCAATCTAAGGGTTCTATTGAAAGCTTGAGAGCACATCAACAAACACTCTCCAAGGAATCTTTTGAGCTCCACTCATATCCGTGATGGAGACTTAGGAGCATTTTTGAATGGGCTCATTTATTGTTTGTGTTTTTAAAATTGAAGTAACTATAGTGGATTCAATATATCATCCACAAAGACCAAATTTAGTACAATTAAAGCATGTAATAGGATTTTCAGATATTCTGATTTAATATGATATTTGAAGAGCTTATGAATGCCTGCTTAGAATCCATCAGTCCACCTAAAAACATTTGCTTCAGATACAGGCTGTATTTGTTCATAGGCAGCAATATGTAATGCCATAATAATGAAGGCCATTTAGTAAAATACATTTTCTGGGAAAATTAAAGACAATGATAAAATTATAATAAATACAATTATACAATTTTTATTTTATACAGAAAAATTGAAGAACAGAAAAATCTAAATAAATTGTTAAAAAAAAAAGTCCTAAGTGAAATTAATTTAGGGGCTGAAATGTTGATTGACTGAGTAGTGCCTTCTATGAAAATATGGCAAATGAAGTTGGATCCCTAAAACCTATTTACAGTAGGCCAGACGTGGTTGTACCAGACCTTATCCACAGCACTCAGATGTGGGAATGCAGAAACAAGCCTAAAACTTGCTAGCCACTAATTCTCACCAAATGGTGAATGTCAGATTCAGTGAGAGTTCCTATCTCAAAACAAAAGGTGGACAGTGCTTAGTTACTAGCTGATGTTCACCTCAGGAACATTGCACACACACACATACACACACACACACACACACACACACACACACACACACACACGCACGCACGCACAATGTGCATACAAAATGCACAGATATAAACACACACTATACATGCACAGAAAAATTTAAAAATAAATGCATTTGGGATCAGGCAAAGCACTATAAGTACACAACAATGTAGGAAACCTGGGCTAAAGCTAGTTTTGTTACTGAGTTTGTATTGAATAAATTACTGCTAACTTCTCTGACATTCAAGAAATCACCTTTAAAATCAGATAAGTGATATACATAACAGTGCCAATAAATTGAAGCAGTTCCTATTTGAACTGATACTTGAAGGGTCCTTAAGGAATATATGTCACATCCCTAGGTAACATTTTTTTTTTTAAGAAAGACAAATTAGCAGGGTGTTGTGACATTGTTTCTTACAGGAGAATCCTGTGAGAGATAATTGTGTGCACTGATTGAGTGCAAAGTCAATATCTTAGCTATGCCTCCAAGGTTTAACATTAATTAGTTTTGCATCCCTCACCGGGTTATTGAATAAAGTACTGATTTCACATGTACAGAAAAATTTAAATCCATCCCAGTTCAATTGTTATTATCATTACTATTATTGTAAGTAGAGGAGAAGTGGAAAATTGAAAGTTATATGAAGGTATTTCAATATTTTTATTAGCTGATGAGTAGGAAGAAAATGGGAAACAGAATCTACACATGGTTTTGTGGTGAAGCCTTTTATGGGTGTCAGAGTTTACACAATTACCATTTGTGTGAATGTGTTCTTAGATATATGATGTACATTTCATATATATACTATATACTCAATTGAATACTAATACTAATGAATATATACCTATATTCATATTGTTAGTATGGAAAAAGTGCACAGTTTTACTATCATACAAACTTTCAACTTTATTAAAAATCAGGGTATTTATTCACCTTATTAATTAATTAATAATTATCCATTCTGAGAAGATTGTTTTCCTCTTTCTTCTATAAAATACACCTTGTTTTCAGGGACTGTACCTCTATGTATATGCTATTGTAATTCCATGCTGACAAGGCTCCTTTTCAAAAAAAAAATACAAAAACCTTAGTTTGTCCAGTTACACACACACACACACACACACACACACACACACACACACACATATATATATAGTTTACATGTGTGTGTGAGTGTATTCTTGTGCAAATTAAACAGTCCCTTTAACAGAGAAAAGTTGAACTCAGTAAATGATAAAAAAATAAAATACCTTTTCCTTTAAACACATTCCTAAGAGATCTCTTCTGGGTAGACTGGGGGCCAGCAGGGATGGAACCATGAGGGATTGAGCTGGGGGCATAGATATCTTTATGGGGGTGTATTTGGGGGTCACTTAGAAATCTGGGGCAAAGGAAACCTCCATAAATCTTCGAGGATGACTTCAGCTATGATTCCTAGCAGTAGTAGACAGGTGGCCTGAACAGGCCATCTCCTGTGTGTGTATGAAGGGGGAGGTGAAGGGAGTAAAGGAAGGGGATACTGTGGTAAGTGATATAAAATAAATTAATAAATTTAATCAATAAAATAAAAACACATTCTTTAGTTACAATGTAATGGTTATGGCATTTATTTTTAGAGAATAACAAGATATTCTTCAAAAGATAACTTAGCATTACTTAGGCCCTTAAAGAATAAAATACTGGAAATGAAATTTCCTTTTTGATATAAAGCCACAAATTAGAAAAGTTGGTCATATGTTGGATTTAATATTTTGTGATAGTCCATAGCAGAAAGATTTATTTTCAATAGGGTAGAATTTGGCCTGGACAGTTGACTCTCAGCAGTTAAGAGCACTAGTAGGTGTTCCAGAAGATTCAGGTTCAATTGCCAGAACCCACATGGTATCTTAGAACAGTCTATAACTCTGGTTACAGGTGATCCAAAACCCTCACAAAGACACATATGCAGGGAATACACCAAGACACATAAAATAAACATAAATTTAGGAAAATTAAAAAATAAGGAAGAAGTTAGAAGAAACTTCTGAGAAATACCAAGTTCTCATTTTACCTTTGCCTAATTTCAACTGTATGCTTCTTGGTAATAACGCCACATGTGCAAAGCTATTCCAACGCTGTTCTCAAATGGACAGAGTCATATTAACAGAAATAGTTTCCATGGAATTGACTAAGTGGTTACACTGATCTTTCTCTGCTTTAGGTTCAAGCTATTTGCTGTCATTTCAGAAATAAAAACAAAATAGCTTAGTTCAGCATATATACATAGAAAAAAAGCACATTTATATTTTAAATATCTGTATGTGTTTGATATGTTTACTATGGATTGACAACAACAGAAACAGAATATGGAACCTGAATATCCCAACATTTTCAGGGGAATATATTCTTACATTTACAATTTAACTTATATTTCATCACTCATCTAAATATCGTAGAAGTATTTAATGTACATTTCCATTTGTCCCCATTTAGTTCTTTCTTAAAAGCATACTTCATAACTTACATTTAATAATCAAGAGCAAGGATGCACCACATTTTGTACCCAAGTGATTAGCTGTATTGCTGAATTCATTTCCCTCTTGTTCTGATAGACCCAAATATGGCCAAATGTACTAAAAAGATATTAATTCAAAGAGACCTTTACAAATTGGAGAACTCTTCATAAGCATGCCCCTAAGGGTTTGTTCACAGGTGAAAAACTGAAGGTAGAGTTCATGTGCAAAATAAACGTTTTTTCTATTGATGGTTGTGTTCATGTTCTTTACACACACACACACACACACACACACACACACACACTGGATTATAATAAAAGGTAGGTGTATAAACTTTGTTTTGAGGGAGAACAATAACTATGTTTGAGATAAATATTTGGTAAATACAAACTTATATTCATTGACATGAATTCAATCAGAAAACAAGCTGTAAAGAAATGATAAAGGAGTCACAATGATGTGTGTGTCTGTGTGTGTTTGTGTGTGTGTGTGTCTGTGTGTGTGTGTGTCTGTGTGAGTGTGTATGTGTGTGTGTGTGTATGTGTGTGTGTGTGTCTGTGTGTGTGTGTCTGTGTGAGTGTGTATGTGTGTATGTGTGTGTGTGTGTGTGTGTGTGTGTGTGTGTGTATAACCAAGCTATAAAGTAAAATATTTTGGAAACCAATATATGCTCCAAGCTCTTTAAGTATCAAGAAAGGACAGGGGAATTTCCTCTGAATAAGTACCTGGAGTGCGTTTAAATTTGAACTTACTGTCTCACACTGGAACGTTTAGGCTTGTTAAGTGAGACAAGTTAAGTGTTAAATATAATGGTGTTAAATGATGCTAAATTCAAAAGTTCTTTAATCTTCCATTAGATTAACAGAAAATGTGAAGTAGTTTCATCATGTTTAGTGCATAGCCTTCTATTTACTTTTTTACTTTTCTTTTTCAGATTTCTTGGTACTGTAAACAGGGTTTAAAATAAAAACAGCTGGGAAGGACATAGGCCCTCGGAGGGAACTCATTTCTATTGCTTAACCAACTTAATAGAGCACTAAACTGCATTTAAAATATTTATTTTTATACTACAGAAAATGCTGCTCATATCCTTAATCAAACAAGCTTCTCTTTGCCATAAATAGAATAGAGATTCACAAAGGTACAAAGTGTTTAGAACCACATATACCATAATGTCCACCTGCTAGATAAGAAGGCTCACTGTTCCAACTGACACTTCTCTTACGCTGGATTGCCAAGGACAAAAACATTTCATCATTCTATACAATCACCCCTGAACTCCTTGTACATTGGCAATTGTTATATACTTATTCCAATACTTAATGTTTAATTTTGGTTATAGTATTTTATGCCTGTGCCAGGCATGCACAGATAGCTAAAGGCTTTAAGCATGATAAGCAAACAAACAAACAAACAAACAAAAAAAACTATAATTGCCTAATACAACATTAAATTCTTACGAAAGAAAATCCAAAGTGTTGCAGAAGTCCGAAAAAGGGTCAAACACAAGACACTACACCAGGTTTCCAGTAAGTATAGATTTGAGTGATGTGAAATACACAAGATAAATGAAAGAAAACAAAACAATATTTACTGTATAAGAAGCTTACGCAATTGAGTATAATTTAAAGTCCAGCACTCAACAGGACGTTAAAGGAGGTGAATCACAAGCCTAAAGCAAGCCTGGGATATACAATTTCAGGGCTGCCCCAACTAGTCACCCAGGTCTAGAGAAAATAAAAAAGAGGCAGTGCAGACTTTAAAAAGCCAAAAATTTCACTGCCACAATGTAGAATACAAACAAACACTTTGGAGAAGAGCTGACTAAAGAAATAAAATCTGAGTCAAAGTCTACTGGCCAGAAAGAAGGAAAAGCATACTGTCCTCCTCCAGAAAGCAAAACTGTCCACAGCTCCTCATTAAGAAGCGATGGCACACAAACCCTTTTCTGTTTCTTGCAAGAATGTTGACTGCTTTAATCTTGTGCAGTCAAACATAGCTATTGTGAGTTCTTAAGTGCGATGGCCTTGTCATGTCCAGATGGTGTTATTACGATCTGGTTCTCTCTTCCTTCAGTCCCCTCCCCTTACTGTCTGTCCACCTTTGCTTTTATGAGGGATCCTAAGCCTTAGGAGGGCTGTGATTTGGATGTTCCACTTGCAAGTGAGCCTTCCATAGTCACATCTTCTCTAGACTTTGACCAGTTGTGAATTTCTTTTTTTTTCATTTTTATTAAGAGATCTTCTATTTATTTTATATACCAAACACAGATTTCCCCTTTCCTCCCTCCCTGTGAATTTCTTCGTGTACTGCAGAAAGAACCCTCCCTGATGAGATCTGTGAGTTGCAAGAATCTCCAATATTAGAGTATACCTTGATTCTCTGTACATTTAGCAAAATGATAGTAGTAGGTTCACACTTGGAGCCTATGAGCTTCCCAACCATGAATTCTGTATTGCTCTTAGTAAGTCTATCATGTTCTTGTGGATGGTCCTACACACAGAAGCTAAATGTCTGGCACAAATTGTAGTCAATGGGTTATAGAATTGACAAATGGTAGATATTAAGTCACAGACATAGTGAAGTCGGGTGAATATTGAGAGACTATCACAACTGATTTCATAAAATAGATTTGCCCACAAAGATCCATATCTTCACTGTGTTTAGAAAGAATCACATGAAATTTTACCAATAAAGAGAAATAATTTTGTATATTTAGAGACATATAGTAGTTTATCAATTTTGTTTAGCTTGGTCTTTTAGTTTATTGTGACGGAGTCTCATGCAGCCCAGTTGGTCTTCAAATCATTATGTAAGCTGGGTTGTCACTGGCTTCTGATCCTTCTATCCCCACACCCTCAGTGCTTAGATGATTGACAAGAGCTGGAAATTCCAACGTTTTGTGATGCTAGGGATAAAATTCTGGTCACTGCTCATGATAAACTCTACTAACTGAGCTATATCCACAACTTCTTAACATTTAGTATCAAAATTTTCTTCATGAGGGAAACTTACTACTAGACAAAACATTCCACTTGATTTTGGAAAATTGAGTTCGTAGATGATTTCTAATTTCCATTTGCTTCTACAGTAATTACTGAAATAATATCTACCTAAGAAAAACTGAACAAGCTTAAGGATAGAATTCCAAGAGGCATTCTGGAAAAATCTAATTTAATAATATTATATAATAGAATATATTTGTTGTTAAATGATAGGGGATATTAATTTAAATATTAAGTAAAAATGAGCATAGGTGTGTGTGTGTGTGTGTGTGTGTGTGTGTGTGTGTGTGTGTGTGTATGTGTGTGTAAAATAGCAAAAGAGCCACTGGAGCAAAGGGAAATATTTTTCTGATATGAATGTTCAGCCATGAAATAAATATTACCTGAAGAGTTTTTAATTGGGCTCCAGTGCTTGACTCTTCCTTAATGACAAAACTTTTATTTTTTTAAGAGATTTGTGTCACCAGGAAACATGTGCAAAAGTGGTGGAATTAAATTGGCTCTCCATTTTCAGAGAGTTGTCAAAAACCAATAACTATGTGTTTAAAAACTCCTTCGAAATAAGGTCTTAAGAGCTTTCCTACCTAACATCTGGCTTTGTTAAAGAAGTGATTACTTTAATTACTTTAATTTGAAGTTGTGCTTATCCTTCTGCATTTTGGGGTCATATGCCACTGTCTGATTTCCACTTAGTGTTAATGAAAACAGAAAGAGAAAATACACACATCCTGTTTGATCATGAACTTTCTCCAGGGCTAGTCTTAGCTTCTCAGTGAGTGTGCTTTGTTAATTACATGAGAAGGGCACTCACAGATTTCTCTTTGACATTTTACTTCATGTATATTGATCAGAGAAACACATCAACAAATCACTGAATTTCTAGTTGTTTTTTTTCTTTAACATACAGTGGTCAGTTTCTGAAAGGGATAGATATGTGCAAGTCTATACACAGTAGAGTTAAAAGACATATTAAATATCTTACTAAAATCTCAAGGAATATGAGATAGTAATGAATATTTGCCAAATATTTGCAAGAAAAATGTAAATGATATTATATAAATTTACATAAATGCACCAGTATGTGAATATAGGTATATGATATACCAAACAAACTAAACTTATAATTTTTTATATGTTAAAATCTTATATTCAACATTTTCAGATAATGAAAAAATGTGATGATCCAATGGCACTGTTTGATATTAACAGGGTTTTGAATGCTTCAAAAGAAGATATAAATTCACTTTATGGAAATACTGAAAATAACTAGGAAAATGTCCTGAACTAATATACTCCACTTTTTACATACTGCTTTGCCATAACAAAAAGCTTCCCCACTGAGTTTTTTTGAAGATTGTCCAAATAATAAAGTCTTTCTGATATTTTGCCTGGGATTTATTTCACTTCTGAGTACATTGTGTTCTTTTTAAATGATGACATCATATTTTCAGAGACCTATAAAACATTTATCTACATTTTATGGAAAGATTCAAATCACATGGTAATTTTAAAAATAATCCTACTAGTTAACCAAGATATGTGTTATATTTTAATGAGAGTTTCATACCGTTGAACATGAATAACATAACATTCACGTAAAGAGCAAAGAGTGTTTTGTTTCAAGGTTGTGGCTGTCAGGACAATTCTGGGCTTTGCTGGCCTGATTCTAGTACCACAGGGTATTTACTGTTCTTTTCCCTTGTAAATAAATATCACTAGCACTCTCTGTTCTTGCCACAGTAACTAGATTTCCTCACACAAACAAATAACATCAATAGAAACAATGGCAAGTGTTTATTAATAATATTATAAATCATATAATCTTTTACCAGAAATATACTTCAAATAAGAAAACTGTATATTCCTTTGTGTTTGCCCTTAGTGTCATCTGGTTTCAACCTACAGGGACATCACCTGCAAAAAATGTTTTATGCCAACTTCTGACTCCAGGCCTGAGCTGACAGTCCATCTGACTATGCATCCTTCCTTCAGGCTCCTGGGCACACTGAAGCTGGGGAGTCTTGACCATTTTTCTGAAGGCCTGGGATGGAGTCAGACTTGAAGATTTGCCAGCTATTCAGTTTAAGTTTTAAGGAAAGAAGGGAAGGAGGGGAGAGGGCTAAGAGGCGCAGTGGAGGCCAGGCTCTCAGTCTGAGCAGGATGGAGACGAGGCATAGATCCAGGTGGTCAGAGCTTCTTGACAAGGAACAGGTCTAAGGAAGCAAGTTTCTAGGGGCCCTGTCAGGAACAGTAACAAACTGCAAGCAGCACAGAAATTACACCGGCTTGGTGCTTACTGTCCCTGAACACACAGGGAAGGGCTGCGTTGAAACTGCTCTATCCTTTCTTTTTAACTCCAATAGTTCCTCTTTCTGTCGTCTTTGCTCTGGATGTGAACTTTCCAGTGGGCAGAGGTTTTTGGTTGGGGTCTTGACAGCTCTGATGGGCATGGGTAGCTGAGCAGAGACATATAGCCAAGGACATCAGAAAACTTTGCTCTGTAGTACTCAGCTGAGCAAAGGAAGCCCATCATCTTTCAGCTGTTTTTCCTTTGAATCGGGCACCCCCCCCCCACTTTCTTAGATGCAGCCTTGTGAGGAAGAATTCAGATTAGGCAACATCTAAGAGTTACACCAGTGCAGTGACCCTGCACCTCTGTGGGTCACTGTTTATAACCTCCAAAAAGTGGGTCGGGGTGACCAGGGCTGATGTGGTGGAGACTCTGTTCAGAAAGCAATGAGAGCAAAACCTTACCTTCCATTTTCAATATAGGGGCCCCACCCTAGGGCCCCATGCATGCTAGGCAAGTACTTTGCCCACAGCTCAGCCCTATAGAAAAGAGGCACCTGTCAGCTCTGGCCTGAGGCAGACCCCTAGGCAGCACATTACTTGCTTTGTAGAACTGCTTTGCCAGTTCGGCCTTATCTCCAAACTGCCCCATCGTTACATCCCCTCTCCTCTTTTTACTGGAAAATAAATTAAAACCACCGAAGACTTCCAGCAGGGGTATTGTATCAACACAGTTTCTCTTACCCATGTCCGCTTCACCACTGATTCTCAGCAACAGCAAAGATGGCTTTCTCTGATGCTCAAATTCATCTTGGTCCCCAGCTTTCGCTCTATCAGGAAATGTCATATTATCCTTCTCCTTTGAATACACCTTTGCCGATGCCTCAGCTAATTCTGCCCTCTGGGTAAGAGAAACTGTGTTGATACAATACCCCTGCTGGAAGTCTTTGGTGGTTTGACCAACAGTGGCCACCATTCTCTCCATCGGTCTTCTCTGTAGTTCACAGCAGGGTGCTTTTCTAGTTTCTTGTTGTTCCTTCCTGTCTCCATCATAAGACCATTCCCTCTTTCTGGGTGTCAAGGCTGCCATTGCCCCTTGAGTTATCCCCGCCCCGTCCTCCTCTGCTTTTATGGTAGATCAAGCTAATCTCAGCTCCTGCCCAGCCTCTTGGATACATCCACATGGCCAAGGAGCTTGCATAAGGCTCCTCTCACTACCAGATTTCTTCATGTAGCAGAACCTGGCAGGATCTTGTTCTAGGTGCTGGGGGATGCAGGAATAAATGACTACCTGAGGGTGGGGTGGCCAGGTGCTGGGGATGCAGAAATACATGACTACCTGCAGCTGGGGGGGTGTGAGTGGTGGTGTCCAGGTGCTGGGGATGCAGGAATAAATGACTACCTCCAGGGGGAGGGGTGGAAACAATAGCTAACAAATGGATACCATGTGGTAATGGGAAAGCACTGGAGTCAAGAGAGTGGGAAGGTGTACTCTTTTTTGTGGGGTAAGAAAAGCCCCCATTTTGAAAGCTGCCACTTGGGGAGAGACCTGCAAGAGATGGAGACTCAGTGTGGGGGTGGGGTGGGGCAGGAGTTCCAGGATGAGGGAAGATCAAGCAAGTCCAAGGCAGGAGGCCGCAGTGATGGTACCAGAAACCTGAGGAGCAACCCAGACATGGTGGAGGGCAAGACCTAGGCGGCAGCAGAAGCCAGGTACAAAGGCTCAGGTACTCACCACTGAGGAGCTGGTTGTACAGCTAATAGCAGAACACCTGAGTTTTGAGAGAGTGACATGCTCCAACTTACCCAGAGGCCTTTCCTGTCTGTAACTCTGGCAACTCTTGTTACCTTTACAAAACTATTCTTTAAATACAGCTTAAATTTGATATTAAAAAAAAAGAAAGAAAAGAAAGCTGTATATTAGAGAAGAATCCTGGAGAAATTGCATTTATCCATGTTGATAAGCATATTCAGAGTGATAAGATGTTGTTGTCTCAACAACTACATTTTGTTGAATCCTATCAAACAGTATAATTCTTTTAGGAGAATGAACCTGATGGAATGAACTAAATTATCTACATATAATGATATAAAGATGAAATCCTACAGTGGGTTGAATATTTTGATAAAACCAAGAGACTGATATGAATGTCCTCCTCCCTCTCTCTCTCTCTCTCTCTCTCTCTCTCTCTCTCTCTCTCTCTCTCTGTGTGTGTGTGTGTGGGTGTGTGTGTGTATGTGGGTGTGTTTCTCTCAAGTACCCATAAACTGTTTTGTACCTACTGCTCTAAATATTCTGTCTATGCACAATTTTTTGTTCTTAATTTTTCATAAAGTTTTTTTTTTTTAAATTGGTGATATTCTTCTTGGTACTGGCCTCAGATAATACTAGTCAATATCACTAGCTGTTCTATCATATGTAATTGGCAGTTAATTGCTGCCAAATTTCTCCTATAGTTTCAGACAAAAATCTCAATACTTTTACATTTGCATATATTTTGTGCCCTATCTCTCCAATTCAGTAACACTCCAGAAGCCCAGTACTTATGGAAGGGTATCTTGCACAGCCTTGATGCAGGGAGAGAGGCTTGAACCTGTCTCATTTGAATGCACCAGGCTCTGCTGACTCCCTATGGAGGCTTTACTTTATAGGAGGAGGGAATGGGAGTGGGTTAGGGGGGAGAGGCTAGGGGGTGGGAGGAGGGAGGAGAGAGGGATCTGTGGTTGGTATGTAAAATTAAAAAAATCAATAACACTCAAGAAAAAATGTTTCTACTTTTCTTCAAATGTAGATAGGTATTCTATTCATCCAATATCTAGAACCAAAAATACAATATCCTCTTATTAATTTATTTTACATCGGTAATACATAGTATAACCAGACATTGATGCCTTGTGGTTCTTGGAAGGCACTCTTCACTAAAAGTTGTTCTACATACAATTGGGGTATTTCTTCTTCAATGGAATATTGTCACTTTCAGTATAGCAATTATGAATGTATTTTAAGAGCAATTAAACTTGTCTCATACTGTCCTGACAGATGGAGGCTAAGAGTACACATAGTCACCCATCAAAGTGTTCAGCACAGCTAAAAGAACTTCATTTAATCAGGTGATATATACTTAGCAACAAGAAAAAGAAATCTTTTATAGTCTTAACAGGACTTAGTCACTTTGCAAGAAAGAAAGGAAGAAGGAAAAAGGTCAAAGTCTGAGAAGCTTTAAATATGACTTCTGCTTCAGTCTTTTTTACCATCAGCTCTACATTATCAGACACTTTTCTAAACAGGCTCAGTGTTCACCCATTCTGCTCATCTCCTTGTGCTTCACAATAGCATGCTGCACAATGTATTAGATGTTAAATTCCTCTTCACATTCAGGGCAGCATGTCTTTTCATCTCTCTTCCTTCCTCCCTCCCTCCCTCCCTCCCTCCCTTCCTTCCTTCCTTCCTTCCTTCCTTTCTCTTTCTTTCTTCAGACCAGGGTGGTCTCAAACTCACAGAGATCTGCCTGTCTCTGCCTCCCAAATGCTGGGGTTAAAGGTGTGCACCACCGCTGCCAGGCCTTTTCATCTCTTTCTACTATCTATAGATTTTGTTCACCTTCAGAACACTGATCTATCATGTATGTACGCATTTCTTGCCATCTCTTGTGGGGAAATCTTCAGCTTGAAATTTAGAAGGTGTTAAAATAAATGATATTGAATAAATAATATATAACTGGTATGTATTTGTGTGCATTCCCGCTCCATTGTTGCTACAAACTTTTTTAAAATTTATTTTGTTTATTAATTTTACATACCAACCACAGTTCACTCTCCCTCTCCACCTCCCACTCTGCCCCCATCTCCCCTAATCTACCACTATCCGCTCTTCAGAAAGGGTAAGGCCTCCTGTGGGGAGTTAACTAGGCTCTGGATATTCAGTTGAGGCAGGACCAATATTCCCCCTCTCTCCCCTCAATTCCCACATCAAGGCTGAGCAAGGCATCCCACCATATGGAGTGGGCTTCAAAAAGACAGCTCATGCACCAGGGATAGATCCTGGCTCCACTGACCAGGGTCCCACAAACAGACAAGGCTACAAAACTGTTGCCCACATGCAGAGGTGCTAGTCTGGTCCCATGCAGGCTCCCCAGCTGTCAGTCTAGTGTCCCTGTGCTCCCTGAGTTTCTCCATTGTGATCTTTGCTAGGGAAATTCCCAGGAATCCACAAGGGTGACCCCAGCTAAGACACCTAGCTTCAGTAGACAGGATGCTTTAACTGTCCTTCCCCTGTGATCAGATTGGTGACTATGCTAACTGTCATCACAGAGTCTTCATCCATTTCCTGATGGAAGCAGATGTAGAGATCCACAGCCAAGTACCTGGCTAAGGGAGTCCAGTTGAAGAGAGGGCAGAGGGATTATAGGAACAATTGGGGTCAAGATCACACTACAAGCTCTTATGCTTCTGTCTATTTTGTTTACTGTAGGTCATTTGGACATGGTTATGAATCTCTTTCTATAGATTTAAGAAGTTTCCTTCTTTTATTTTAATGGAAATAAGTAAATAGGGCAGGAAGTCCCACGTGGCTCCTCTTGGACTTCTTTCCTTCATGCTACTATCCAGGTAGTGGAACTCTGAGATGAGTATAGGATCTAGCTGGAGGCTCCATAACTGTGACTCCCTCAGGAGTTGGGAGGACATTTGGAATAGGAACAGTAGACCTAAGTGGCAATGCCAAAGCAGAAAGTTACAGAGGAACTGGGAGGGCCTCACAGGAAGGAGCAGACTTACCTCCAGCTCATTGGAAGCTGAGTTCCCTCATGTGGGATGACTCATCCCCTAACAAGCTTGAGGGCCAACTGGCCCAAACCATTAAAAAACATACTTTCTGAGAGGCAACTTGGGTCTGCCTAAGGGCCTTAGCAACAGCCGCTGAAACATGTTCTGGAGATGACCTGGACCAATGAGAGGCAGCCATGTCACACCAGCAGAGGCATATTCATCAGATCTCTCCCAGGGTGAGGTGGAGGGTATATAAGTCTTGCCTCATCCTGAATAAACAGAGTTTGTTGTTTCCACATTCTCCCAGAGTCTGTGTCATTGCTTCTGCACCTGCTTGGCCCCCTCCCCAAAGGGAACAACAAGACAGGACCCTGCCACACTGTCTGCTGAAACAGTTTTATATTCTGATTCCGGGACATTTCTGACTTTAAAATGGTAAAGGTTAGTTTCAATGTCTATTTTTTTTTTAATTTAGAAAACATGAAAGCAATCAAATACTTAACAAACTTAGAAAGCTGTCATGTGAACCTGACAATTTTCCAGGAATCTATAGAAGTCAGGCTATAGACTTGTATCTCCTATTGTGTGACAATTTAAAAGGTGAGATGATTTTGAATTAATCAAGTTCAATAGAGATTAGAGGTCTCAGTTGTCCTTTTTTTTTCATACATCCTAGATAGTTTCATTAATCAAAACATATGGAACCAAATATACCCTAAGAGTCCATTAATTCTATGAATTGCATCATTTGAAATTTGCCATTCACTGTTTCCACCATGTTACTGTCTTAAACATTAGATTATGACAAGTGATTAACAATTGCATGTAGCAAGGTTCTGTTTCCTATATCATGATAACTTTACAAAACACCCATAACAATACTTTATCAAAGTAGGCACAGAAAAAAACAAATGAACAAACAAACAAACACCTATTGACTCATTAGATTTCATATGAAACCTAATCATTGTTTAAGGGCCATGTACATTAATAACAAAAAAGATCCAAAAGTTCCAACTTTCTAATATCACCAATATGATGTTAAGTAAATTAAATATAAAACATACTATAAAATGTTCAAGGTGAAATGCTTTACAATTTTGGTTATATTTTCTTCTTCCAAATTAGATATTTGCTTGGGAGCCTGTGATCTATTTTCTATCAAATAGCATGGTGAAAACACCAGTATTTGGAATAGATATGAGGTTATGTAAGACACTGTGGTTAGATGTTACTGTGGTATCATACTGCATGGGAAGAAAATGTCAATTTTTGTGTTTTAATCATATAATGAATAATATATGAGTATAACTAGTCATTATATTTGTATTTTCATTTGATAATTGTGGAATATTATGTAATATTTGTTTAAAGGAGAAGGGATGAGAGGGGGATCTGTGGCCGGTATGTAAAATAAATAAAAAATTGCTTAATAAAAAAAATTAAATTTCAAAGTCGAGCATACAAATGTTTATTTTATGAAAATATTATTTAAATAAACATAATTATTATTAGTTTCCAAGGAAATGATTATACACATTTGCTTGTAGTATGAAACATTTGTACTTGACTTTTGAACACCACACCTCTATGAGCATTATTATTAAATGAATACAATGAAACACAAAATAATAACTATTGTTTATTATTATGAGTATTAAACTAAAAATATCATGCAAAATATATAGCTGATGAAATATATGCATTCCAAAAACAATTGTTATGCTTTTATTGAAGTATTAAAATCTCATTTTAGAATCATTGCAAAATAATTTTATTTAAAACTAATAGAAAATACTGCTGAGAAACAAGAAGAATATGAAAACTTGAACAAAGGCCTTAATAAGATAAAAATCAAGAAAGTACTGTGCAAGTAGTTAAAAGGCCAGGGTTTAAAGGTGGTTTGCATAATTTGATGTGTAACCACTCGAATCCTTACTGAAGGGGAAAAAACCCTGAGAAGTTTGTTTCATGCCTCCCCAAAGGTAGTAAAATTAATTAAGGAGATGTGCAGGCTGCTGATTCACTTGATTATATGTAACTACCCAAAGTGCACAATTCTCCTTCAGCCTAAAGGAGTTTCGGTTGATTCATCACCTCTCTCAGAGGGTTGATCATTGTGAATGGCTTTATTGACCTGTGGCTTGGTGCAGCATCACATGCTCCAGTGAAGCAAGCCATAAACAGCTGCTAAGTGCAGGTGAGAAGTCTCCCTGGAAAATTCCAGGACTGCATCAGCATTTCTCAGCCATCAGGCCCCCATGCTATCACAGATTTCTGAACTTCCTCAGAGACATAGTTTTGAAAGTGACTTGCCCTAACATAAATGTATTCCAGGACTTTGTGACTTATAGAAAATCACTGAGAACACTGTTTTTAGAACTGTCACTCTACATATGTGGATAAGATAGTCATACTCACAATTAATTTTCAATGCTTTAGTATGTGACAATGAAAATCTCAAGCTTAAAAAATTTGGAGAAAACAAGAAACTATTCTCAAGGATTAATCATAGATATAATGGAGAAATTACATGCCTAAACAACACAACAACAAAACCAAACCAGTATCTATTAAACATCAAAGGAAATTCAGTAGCAAGGCAAACAGGGAGAGACATCTCAGGATTATGAGCCAATTGACCAAGTAGCCTTGTCAGAGAACATCTTTGAAATTCCCTGTGTCACCTGAAATAGATCACCAGAGACTTGGCATATTATAAACAATGGCTCTTTCAGCTTATGGATCTTCTAGGAAACCCAAAGCCATAAGAAGTTCTCCTGCTAAGGTCCTGTTAGCAAGCAAGTGCAGAAAGAACAGGGAGAGGGAACTAGGCTGAACTCATTTCATGTTTTCTTTCTCTTTTATTTCTTTTACTTTACTCCCCCCCAACACCATGTATGTGTGTTCATCTATCCAACAATGAGCTACACATAACACAGCTGGAATGTGGAGTTCTGAAGACAACCTCAGGTGCTAATTCTTACCGTGTACACAATTAAAAATAGGGTCTCGGCTTTTCCATCAGGTATGCCAGAATTTATAGCCCACCAACTTCTATCTCTGTACTGGAACAATGTACTTCAAACTAACTCCATGCATCCTGTTTTAAAGATGTTCTGGGGACTTAAACTCACACGTTTTTATGTCAAGTTATTTAACCTGATGAGCCATCTTCCAAGCCTCAGAGTTCATGTATTTTTTTTTAATCACGTCTCTTCTGCTTCCCTAAATACTATTCTGTTGTTTCCACATCATCCCACCATGAAGGCAAAACACCCTAATACATTTTGAATATCAGAGGATAGCATTGACATACCATACCTCTTCTACTTACAGCTATTTTTGTCCTGTTTACTCCAAACATTATGACAACTGTAAAGAAGTAATTTTTTTTTGTTAGAGATACATATATAGTATTTATTTAGTAGCCACTGTGGTTAGAATTATTTTTATGCATTATAAGATGTCCAGTTGATTTTTCATAAAATAACTTGCCAAGGGCACATGTGAAAAAGACTTTCATACAACATGTGAAAAGTCATATTAGAAACCAATTAGATATCCAAAAAGGGCCAGGTACAATGGTATAGTTCTTAAATGCCAAGCCAAGAACACAATAGCAGGAAAGTTGTAAGTTGGAACAGTTCAACATTGATGGAAATCAGGATAGGAATCTAATTAGTAACTGATATAGAAAACTTATTGTCTTGTTTGTCTGCCTTTCTTATATAGCCAATGTCAAGGACTGGAGCTGCCCCCAGTGTACTGCTAGTCAAACCCACATTAGGAATCAATGAACATAATTCCACATACACATGTCAGGTGTGATCACTCCCTCAAAAAAGACTCTATTTTCCTAGGTGATTCTTACGTATGCCAAGTAGTCAATAAAAATTAAGAAGTACCATCCAGTTGTCAAACTGACAGACAAACACATTACCATTAGCCTTTCTTTTCTTTTTTTTCCCCCCAAGACTTTATGTTAATACCAAAACACATACAAATGCTTCTCCTACAGTCACTAATTTTTTGTGTTTTGTTTTGTTTTTCGAGACAGGGTTTCTTTGTGTAGCTTTGCTCCTTTCCTGGAACTCATTTGGTAGCCCAGGTTGGCTTTGAACTCACAGAGATCCGCCTGGCTCTGCATCCCAAGTGCTGGTATTAAAGGCATGTGCCATCACCGCCTGGCTACACTCACTACTTTAGAATAGATATCAAAGCAATTTAATAAATGAAATGTATTCTCTCATATTAATGTTAAAAAGTCATACTTACGATTGTGAAATAACAGAACTGTTTACTGTGTCAAAAATCAAACATTATCCACTTTTTCTTTCAAGACAAATTCTTAATATTTAAGAAGTTCACATACAATTCAATGTGTCTTGTTCAAATTCCTCTCTTCTATTCCTCTATTTCTTTCTATTCTGCCTGCTACATTAACCTTTTGATTTCCTCTATGTTTTAAGCACACTGAGTTCACTTGCTGCTGCTTGATGTGCTCAGGGATATGACCATCTATTGCAGTATGGGAAGCTTTGTTGTGGCCATGTCTCTGAAGAAACCTGATTCTTCCAACAGAAATTAGTTGTGAATTAGTTCTCAGCTAAGGCTGAGACTTCAAAGCTTCCTACTCATCCTTGCTAGGATTTTTGTTAGTGTAATACTGTGCAGATCTTTTGCATACAATCACACTCACAGCAAGTTTATTTGCTCTTGGTCCTGTATGTCCAGCAATTATTGTTTCTCTGACAGTGTACACTGGCTCATAAAATATGCCTATCCACTCTTCTCAAATGACCTTTCCACATTGGAAGAAGGGGTTATGATGTATGTGTTCCATATTCCACAGTCACTCATTCTCTGTACATTGCTTGATCGTGCATCTCTATATTAATTACCATCTACTCTAAAAATACATTTCTCTGCTGAGCATATAGAGATATATTTATATATGGGTACAAAGGTAAACTAAAGAGACAGTTTAATATTAATTTAATTTCACAAAACAATCACTTAAGATTATATAATGGATCCTATGGCCTAGGCTTTCATGGCTTTTTGTCTCAGTTAATACTGTCAGACATAGGTTCCATTTTGTAAAATGGGCTTTAAATCCCACACAAAAGGGATTAATTACTCCTATAACATTCATACCAATATTGTGCTGTCAGGCATGTTCTACAAGGTCAGCAATTGTACTTTTCATTGTTCACAGATGTAGAAGATTACTAATTACTTTTCTCTCCCATTCATGTACACAGAACTTTTAAGCACTGTAACTACTAGCCCAAAAAAGGATTAAGTTTCCAGATCAGAACTAGCTTCATATTTCTTCATGTCTCAAGTATGTGCCACATCAGCAATAGGGTCTTCCATTAAGTTTAGAGGGTATCCAAAAACAATAACAATAGTAATATTTCATGCTCAATAAAATATTATACATATTATGGAGTTCTTTTATAATGTTTTTGACAACATTAAAAAGTTGCACTCTGTACTAAATATCATATAGTAAAAAAAATAAGAGACAGTATGTTGTACAAGACATCCTATTGGTGTTGACAGGAAGTATTTTCCAGTGCTAAATGTGTGAGGCTTCATGTATAAAGATATTATTTCAAAAGAAATAGATCTTGCAACTTACAGGTTAGCATGGAAGCTAGCTACACAAAAAACTTTCCAAATGAGATGAGCACATTGAACTCATCTGCTTAAATCTAAATGACATTCTAGCTCCTCTTTTTATCCTCTCTACATACACATGACTCAGTCTAGCATATCATCTTCATGTTTATCTTTAATTGTTGATGATGTGCTCTGCTACTGTTTGTTTCAATGATAAATAAATACATAATACAATTGAATTAAAGAACTGTTCAATGTGATAAATGGTCACAAGTAGTATCCCCTAGGCTTGAAAATTATTTGCCAATATATTTAAGGTTATTATTCACTTGTTTAACCCAAGCAACTGGTTTTACAGAGCTGTAGTGTATTTCATATGCATAAACATCTGATAAAGGAGCTCTAGTGCCTTAGGCAACTCATTTTTTTAAAAAAAATATTCCTGTATAGTAGTTATCCTAACGTAGCTCAACCAACTCTTGATATTAATCTAATTCTATTCTAATCTTCAGGCAAACGTATGAATAAAATTATCTAGAGGTAATGTTCAAAGTATAGCCCATCGCATCCTTTGTTATTAGAAATAACCAAGCAATGTATATGTTTCAATTATCAGTTTTAACACACATTATAAATTATGGGAAATTAGATCAAATGGCATCATTGAAACTTTTTGAAATTTAGCTGTACACATATTCCATAATCTTTGAACAGTGAATTATATGTGTAGGGAAAAGGACCAGCCAAAGAAACACACCCTGACCCTAAAACCAGAGTCAGTGAAAGAAATACATTTTGGTTGTGAGACCAGAGCATAAGAAATACACCCTGACCCTGAAATCAGAGCCAAAAAAAAATCATACTTTGGCCCTGAAACCTGAGCCAGTGAAAGTAAACACACTGGCCCTGAAAACAGAGGCAAAAGGTTAAAAAGGGCCAGTGAAAGAAACACACTTTGGAACTGACACAAGAAATATGGAAATGCACTCTGCCTCTAACCAGCTCAGTATGAAAACCAACCAATCCCTGAGCAAGAAAATCAGCCAATCCCTGAGCACAAAATCAAGCCAATCTCTGAGTTTGTTCAAGATCAGGGATTGAAATCTGACCAATGCCTATCCTGAATATTGTCACTCTGGAAAAATGGTACCCCTAAGAAGCCCATCTGATACAATCCCTGTACCTGTTCAGTTGGAAGCTGCCTTTTTTTCCATCCTGTCTGATGTGCCTACTCTTCTCGATTCCTTCCTCCCAATAAAACCTTTAAATGAGTTTTGGATGAAACAGGGCAGAGAAGTAACAACTTTCTCTAGAGAACAAGAAACTGATACATTTCTGTGGAGGTTTCCTTCTTAGCAGAGTGAAGCAGAGTAATAACAACTTTTACCAGAGCAGAGAAGCAAAGCACATCTCTGCAGGGAAACGCCCTTAACAGTAGAGAAGAGCTGAGTTGTAAAGGCTCTCTGGCTCTCTCAGAGAACAGGATGGCTACATGCCTATGGGGAAACCATCTTCCACCTGAACACAGCTATAGTTACAGCCTAACTTCTAACAGCCACAATACCTTTCTTTTCACAGCTATAGTTACAGACCGGTTTCCAACAGCCAGGATACCTTTCCCTCCATACCTATAACACTTGCAATTATAGCTTGGCTTCTGACAGCAAGATATCTTTCTCTTCAGAGCTGCAACACTTGCAGTAGGCTTTGGTAATATGTTCATCTGCCTTTCTCTCTATACATTGTAATTATAAAATACTCATAGAGGGCCACCCTTCTTTCTCTTCTGTACTAAAGGTATTTTCCTCAATTCTCCACAGACACTGTGAATTTCCACTCTCCTCTTGATTATCCCTGCATATTTTTCAGTATTTCAGAGACAACTCACACATTAAGGCTGTGCATATTCCCTTTGCAGATTGAGCAAAGAAAAAGGCAATTAATTAATTTCTTCTTTAAAATTTCTCTCAGCTTTCAAAACATCTTGCCTCTAAAAATAATTGTTGAATTCTTGCATGCAATATTAGTTTGTAATTTGGGGGATAAGATATTACCAGAAGCATCCTTGTGCTTCCCCCACCCCTTTAATATCCACACTCTAAGACTTAGAAAATAAATGCAAGGATGACAGCATTAACCAATTAAATGTACATTAAGTGTGCTTTCAGAAATTAGGGAAGGAACCAGAGGGTAGGTAAACAAAACAACTCTATTCAGTGTGATTTAAATATCCTTTAAAATTCATTTATGACTCAATTGCCACAGTGCCCACGTATGAAAGTTCAAATATTTGGGGTAATGAGAAATTAGTATTAATTAGTATACAGGGATTAAATTTTCAAGATTGTTATTGATTGTACTAGATTGTTATTTTCTACTCCATTTCATCACTCTAGCAGGTGGCTTGAAGGGAAACTTAGGGAGGACACTTGTCACAGTGTGATCACTAAATATTGAAATGATTCAATGCCTGTTAACTGATTTATCCCCTATTTTCCTAGGGAACGTCATTCCTGATTGTGAAAATTCAAGGTTTCCAATCAAAGATCTGAGTAAATTGTAGTAGAACCATGATTAATTTGCAGATACAAACACTCCTACATCTAAAACTAGTCCTACTAAGCACTTTGCTACTACTGTTTATGTGGTGAGTGATTGACTTTGCTACATGGCTTCTACCATTCATGTGTTGGACAGCAAAAGTGAGGCACATTTCCTAACTAGTCAAGAAATCATACAGTGACACATCTGATAATATGATGTTCCATAAGCCTAGGTAATAGAGTAGATCTATTAAATGCTTTTTCAGTATATAGTGTTTTCTATTTATGGTACTTTTTAAAGTTAATTAAAACTTTCTTATAAAGAACTTGTAAATTAAAAAAATAAAAGACATCAGACAATAAAAACAACATGAAGGTTGATTTCCTTAGGATGGCATTATCCAAATACACGACTACTAAGTGAGATTTGTATATATTTCATTGATCCACAAAATAAATAGTTAGAGATATTTTCTACTCTGTAATAAAGCCTATTGAATTATCATCCCTAGTATATGATTCATGTAACTACATTTAGTCAAATCCAATATTATATTTTCTCAACCTCCATCTAGTTCTTTTATGGTATACTAACATACTTTCTGACTATTTTTAGGGATATCAATTAACAAACATGAATATGGTTTAGAGGATATGTTATTTTTCTTAGATCAAATATTATTTGGTGTGTTGACAATGTGTGTAGACTTCTAGGTATAATTAAAGAGTTTAGGAAATAGTGAAGAGTAGGGAAGATATACATGAAAATGGGAAACCTTTTAAGCCAAGTCCCTCAAGTGATTAACTACTTTATCTACAAGCTGAGTCAGCTTGGTCTCCTCAGGCAAGGAAGAAGGGATACTTCTGTTGTCGAGAGGCTTAGGGAAAGTCAGTGTTTTAAGCTTCTCAGCTTAAACCCCACAGCCTTCAGATGCCCTTAGAAGCTTTACGACTCTCTTGTAACAATTTGATCTAATGATTTCAAGCTATGCATTTATGTGTGTGATTCTCTTGGCTTATTTTCTTGCTCACCTCTAAGCTCTCACACTCAGTGAAAATAAGTAATCCACCTTGGAGTCTCAGAATCAACATTACAAGTAAATAGTTAAGGAGAATTAACTGGGTTATTAAAGCCATGCTTCCAAAAGTCCTTTATCATCACCAGTAGACATGATTGGCTACTTGACTAATTGAAAACTCCATTACTTGATGTATATATTCTACACACTATTTGCTATCAACAAAAAGCCTCATCACTACTGAAGGGCAAGGACATTATCATACAAATAACTTGGACTCATTATATATAATCCATTGACTTGACTGTCCAACTCTACCTTAATCAATGTCCAGACTCAATACTATTTAATAACTATTGTGCCAAAATTCACAAAGCACAAGGGTTATTTCATTGGGATTTTTTAAAATATATGTCTTGGTGGACTGAAAATACAGCAAATAATTAGTAAGGTAACAAAGAAGCAGGTCTCCACCACAGGAATGGTAGAATAACACAGACTTTACTCACATTTTTTCTTCTGTCTTTCAGGTAATAATAAATAGCTTTAAGGCAATTGTAGGAATTTACCCTGTCTGACTTGAAATCCTCGTATTTTCTGAAAGTTCTTTGAAATATTTTATTTTTTCAGCAACAGTTACTTTAAAGGATGGAAACACCTGAAAGAAGGAGAAAGTGTGGCACGTATCTTGAGACTGTCAGAAGCAGATAAAACTGGAAAGCAAATCCTTTGTGGGAAATAATGTAAGGAAGTGATTCTCAACCTGTGGATCACAACCCCTTTGGGCATGAATAACCCTTTCAGAGGAGTCATGTAAGACCATCAGAAAACAGAGATATTTATATTTTGATTCATAACAATAGAAAAATTACAGTTATAATGTAGCCACAAAAGTAAGTTTATGGTTGAGGGTCAAGACAATATGAGGAACTGTATTAAAAGATCTCAGCATTTGAAAGCTCCATAACTTGAAGAAAACTGTAAAATAATACAAACAAGAACAATTTACAGTAAAGGAAAAGAGGGCCCATTTATTTGGCTTGACTTTTAACTCTATAATATTCTTGGTAGAATCTAAAGAAAGTAATCCAAAAGGACCAAATGTTCTTTCAGGAACCTAAGGCCAGAATCTCAGAAGAGAACATGGAAGGAAATAAAAGAGAATAGATGGATAACTGATACAATTTTCTATCTTGTTGAGTAGTTGAGTATCTTAGTCCACTTTTATTCATCTTCATAGCTACTTGACTCACAAAGATTAAAATATGGTAGTCATTAATTGCCCCTAAGTATGCCTGAGTAAAAAAGAAACACATTTAATTGAAAGGCATTACTGTTAACACGATTCATGCTGTGGTCTGTCTCACTGTACTTAGGTCAGCTACAGATATGAACTGTTTACTTCAATAAACCCAATCAATCTTATAGTTACCCCCCAAAGCATTTCTCATTATTAATTTATTATGAAGAGGTGTGCTTCTAAATTATAAAAATGACCTTTCCTAAAATTTTTAGAATGGCATTCTTTAAAACAGCTTCAAAAACAGAAGGACCTTATTATTTAGATATTTTTTCAAGATTTTTGGATTATATACATACACATCCAATACACACATACACACACACACACACACACACACACACAAACACACACGTTATATTCAAGCAGTCTCTTCTAATGAAGCAAAGGTGAAAATTATTTAAATTTTGGTAGTTATCTCTTTGTAGCACCAGCATTAATCCACAGACCACACTTCTGTCCCTCTGTCTAAACTATACTGTTCCTTTCTGCTCCTTCTGGGAACATCTTACTGAGTCACTCAGAAATCATTACACCTATGTACAATGTTTCTTGATTTGTGAAACAATCCTGGATTTGAGTGAACAGTTCAGTTTCTCCTTCTCATAATTATGTTTCAAAATTGGGCTTTGAAATTTTATTTCAGAAAATTGTTAATATTCTCAGTGATAATTTTTCTGCTGTAGTTCAAAGTGCTCTTCTCTCAGTAGATTTTAGATATAGTTTGTTAGAGAAGATCCTTGGCAAAGAATTTGCCGATGCTGTGATTCCAGCCAGAAAACTAAATAATATTGATTTAAGTAAGAAGAATTCTACAGCTAGATGTTGGAAATGATACCCTGGGTATACATTCCAGCCAGCAACTTAGCTTATGAAAAGGAATACTAAAAGCAAGCACACATTATTTAATAAATGTCTAAGTGGGCATTTCAGAATATAAGTCAATTAATTTGGGATAAATGCACTAATAAATCTACTTATGTAAAAATTACTAGAGAAAGACACAGGGACAGAAGGACGGTAGGACAAGATGCACATTCGTTTTCCTTGTGTTTATTTCTTCAAGATACTTTCAAACTTTAACTAGTACAATAGGACACTGATCCAAATATTTGGTTCCATGATTAATAAATATCCTTTCAGTTTAGAGAGAGTGAGAGAGTGAGCACTTAAATAGATATTTTCAATATTTCTGTCATAAAATGCTTGCATTCTCTGCAGACTTATATGTTTACTTCTGGGGAAAACATGCTATTTACTGTATAATGACTTAGTGTTAATCTATGGTACCTTTCATCCTTAAGGGAGCTATTTACATTACACGTATTGTTGTAAAAGATACACTTGTATATTATTTTCAATGAGTAGACAGACAAGTTAAGTGACATGACATCAAGTTTCTAAGTACCACAAATCCATGTAAGAATTTGAACATGAGATTGCTCAACAGACCAAATATTCTCCTATTTCCAATGAAATGATGAGGAATGAAAGGAAAGGAAATTTGAAACCTGCACTATGTTCAAGGGTATTGCCCATTCTTTCACTAAGAAGCTCACTTTCAAAGTATTTATCCAGATAATTGATGTTAATATACATGTTATATATTGTGCTCTGAAGAGTTAAAAGCAGATTAACTTTCCATATCAAAACAACACAACCTGAATAGAAGGATATATAGTGGATTCATAATAAATGCTTATTTTACTATGCAAACTTTATATGCTTCAAAGCATAAAAGTTCTCAAGATGTCTGTGGTGATCACTCTGTATCGCAAACAGAAGATTCCTTAATGAGAAATCAAGACTATGCTGATGTGGAGTTGTTTATCCTAGGCTGGGTGCATATATCTGCAATAAAAGTTCTGCACCTAAGGCTTAGGGGTCATTGCAGAAGAGAGGGCAGAAAAAAATTTAACAGCCAGAGAACCAAGGAGTTTGCTGTGAGATTGTATTTCCTGGGACTGCCAAAAGCTGCACCTTTAAAATCACACCAACATGATTGTGTGACAGCAATAGATAGATATTCTACAATGGACATGGAAAACTCATGAGCCCTTAAACATACAAGAAGAACTATGAGCAACTAAGGAACAGTGAGCGTGGAGAGATACTCTTACCTAGAGAAGAGTCCACCAACTGGTTATACAGCATCAACCAGTCAGTCCCAAAAACATACCCAAGAGTAATATATACAGAATGAGTCGGTTGCATTTACATACTTAGAATACATATGTATAAACATAAACATTTGTGTGTATAACAATTAAGAGAAAAAGGTCCCATTAATTTGAAGGAGAGCAAGATAGAGTCTATGGGAAGGTTTAGAAGAGAGTAAAGAGAAGGGAATTTGATGTACTCATACTACAGCCTCAAAACAACAATGAGAATTATTTTTAACAATATGATATTTTACAAATAAAAGTTTGTCTACTTAATCCTGTGACTAAATATTCTCTTTTTGGTTCTAATCAAAATTTACAAATAATGGCGAAACATAAAGATCCCCCAGGTTTAAACTGCCATGTCCATGCACTTGTTCAGCAAACATAAAAATAATTTGTCCCAAAATGTCAGTTGTTGATAGATATGTTTCTGCAGGTAAAACTTTGTTTTGTATTTTTCACAACAACTAATGTGTTGCTATAACAAATCAGAAGTATACATTAAAAGCAGTAGGTTAGGGTTAGGGATTTAGTTCAGTGGTAGAGCATTTGCCTAGCAAGCGCAAGGCCCTGGGTTTGGTCCTCAGCTCTGGCAAAAGAAAAAAAAAAAAAAGAAAAGAAATAAAAAGGCAGTAAGACACATTGAAAATCTAGTAAGTGATGAATTTGAAAGAAAACAAAGAGGGGAATATGGGAAGGTTTAATATGAGAAAAAGAAAATAGACATTACATTATAATCTCAACACACTAAAGAAATAATTTTTAATAATATGAAAGTCTAAAAAACCAAATTCTTATGACTGTGTAGAACAATAACTCTTATTATTTACTAATGGTAACCCAACATTTGAATACACTTAGGAAGATAAACATACAGTTTCTTATGGGAAGACAACTGCAATTAATTAGTAAACAGACAGGTAATCATAACCATTATGGCTTCCCTTAATTAGCTGAAAATTATGTACATACAAATGCTGTCCACAAAAGTTAACACAAATTTGATTGATGATTCCCCAAATTAGAAACAAGGAAGGAATATTACTGTCACTGAATGGATGAAAACCACTTCAAATCATCAGTAGGATATCATTTAGCAATGAAAAGAAATAAGCTAGCCAACAATAGAAAGAGATAAACAATTTTAAATTCTTATTACTCTATTTCAAAACCATTTAAAAAACACTATACCATCTTACATGATTAAAACATTTTAAATTCTCCTAAAGGGAAATTGATGATCAAAATAGTAAGGGCAGAGTTTCCAGGGAATAAGAACTGTGTAAGCATAGGCATGCCAGACAAATGGCAGCACCAGGAAATAAAAGGTATGCAAGGTGCACTCATTGGGCCCCCACCTGCCATTGCCAATGGACAAAACCTACAGAACACATAATGTGAAGGGTAGAGCTCAGTAAAACTAAAGAGTTTAAAAACACTGGTACAGATGATATCTTCGGGGTAAATTTTGAGTTATCAATTACACTAAAGAAGCCACGCCGAGGTAAGGGGTTCAAAACAGAAAAGCAATATAGAAAGTAATGGAAAGTGAGGATAAAAGAACATAAGGAAACAATCATGTTTACTCACAGTTCTGTCTAAACCCAAAATCACTCTAAAATTTGCCTATTCCTAGAAAAGAGGGCATGTTACATATTTTTGAAACAAAAACATATTTTGAAACAAAACTGGCATGCCTAAACTAGGCCTGTTATGCACTATTGTTTACTTCTAGAATATCTCAATGTTTTTTTCTATCAACAAAAGGGTGAAAATTGGTACTTATTTCCTATGATTTGCATTGAAAATATGTGGTGGCCATTTATTAACACTTAAATCTACCTCAATCATATTATGATTCATAAAATGAATATTATGTTTAAATTTATTATCTTCTGTTAGTCTCAGAAACTTTGCCAAAATCCTCTCATTCATATTTTATAATAACTGAAGTTTGATGAATAATAGTATTCAAATATTAACTTATGTGACTCAAAAAATAATTCCAATGAGCAGAAAACAAATCTCATGCTGGAGAGATGGCCCAGTGGTTAACAGCACCAGCTGCTCATGCAGAGGACTTGTTCGATTCTCAGTGCACCCTTGGTTGTTCACACATATCTCTAAATCCAGTTCTAGAAAAATCTAACATCCACTTCTGGCACTCACAAGGACTGTACTAATGTGGTACAAGCAGACAAAGTACTCATTTATACAGTAAAAATAAATAAATGTTTTAAAATGTCAAAACTGAAGGATACTTTCTTAAGACATACCACTTAGTTCATTAGAAAGACAATAATAAATATATAAGCATTTCTGCACGTGTAGTATCATGTGTCCCAGTTCAACGCACTGGACATAGTAAGATGGAGCCTCTTTACTTTCTTTTGAAGTCTGAAACCCTAAGCTTCTGTTTTTTTGTCTGTTTGTTTTGGATACAAAGTTTTTCTATGTAACAGCCCTGGCTGTCCTAGAGCTCCCTCTGTAGACCAAGCTGGCCTCGAACTCACAGAGAACCACTTGCCTTTACCTCCTGAGTGCTGAGATTAAAGGTGTCTGCTATCACTCCTCAGCTTCCCTCTGTGCTTCTTTGATATAACAGACTATGTCTTGTAGAAGTAATAACAAGTTATGAAAACATTCTTCATGCCCATGACAATGGATTTTCAGTAGCAGGGTTCTCACCCGTAACAGTGCTGATAATTTATATTATCACTACTGCTTTGTTTTGATACTATCTAGGTAGAGTTGGGATGACTTGAACTATATTAGGTGCTTCTAGTATTATTCCTTTCATTACACACACACACACACACACACACACACACACACACACACACACACACACACACATACACACATAAACACACACACACACACACACACACACACACACACACACACACACACAAATGTCCAGTTGTATGATATAAGGCCAGTGACTATCCACTAAATAGATTGCTTGTGTCTTGTCTCACATGTTTCTTGCATGTCTAAACATGATTCTGCACTAAGCAATAATCTCTGCTGCAGCAGAGAAGGAGTAAGAAGGTTTCCTTCCTGGAAGAAAGTCCACAGTTCAGTTCAAAAAGCATTGTGTCCGAAAGTGATAGAAAAGGAACCCATCTGTCTTATAATCAACTGTTATATAACCTCTCATTTATGTCTATAAGAGTTCATAGTTGTGAAGAAAAAACCATGTTTAAAAATTTTAAAATGTACTTATTACGTGTAGACTGACACTAATTCCATCATTTTATTTTCTCTTCTCCTGTACTTTTTTTTTTTTTTTTAGAAAATATGTAATCATCTCTCTTAGTGAGATTCTGTTTGTTCTTTTTGAGAATAAATTGCTTGAAAAGCAGAGTCACTGAGATCTTGTCTTGGACCCAGATATTTGAGAATAATGCAAAAATAAGTTATTGAGATTACTTTATAATGGTATCCCCCTAACAGGTAGCCTTTGAATTTTAGTAAATCACCATGTTTTAAATATTTCAGCTATTAAAGTTTATATTCATATGCATTAATAAATTGAAAGAATGAGAAGCATAAATTATGCTTATTTTCCTTTGAAAATAGATCTTGTACAGATCTCCATAGTGTCTGTTTTGTGGGTGGTAGGAGAAAAACCTTGAAGCGGTCATCCTGCCTTTCAAACAGGAGCAAATGCTACAAGAATGCTGTATCACCTTGCTGGACTCCGCTGTGCATAACATAGGGAGAAAGAGCCCCCTAATGGTTCAGAGAGCTACAGAAACATAAGTGGGCATGCTTTCTTAAATTTTCCCTTTCAGTGCAGTTAAAATAAGTAATCAGGAGAGACATCTGATACTATGGGAGTTAATGAGAAGGTGAATGAAAGGTCCAATTGACCTCTCTTATAAATTCAAAGAAGAGACAGGAACGGAAGATGAAGTGATTGAGTAAACTGTAGATTTCAGACTTGGAATGACCCTTAGGTGTCTCCCTCCCAGGACACTAGTCTTCTTTGATGTTGTTTGCAGAGAAAGATAATACAGAATGCAGGGAGAATGTCAATTAAATAGCAGGAAACTGCAGTGCAGATTTAGAAAGAACTCTCTGGCTCCAATCATTGAATGCTTCCTGCTAACGACACAGTGAATTTAACACTCTAATACAAATTACAAATTTATAAGGAATAAAGCAAAATTCAAAGTAACATTGAGAGTCCTGGAAGACTGTCTAGATGTGAGAGGTATAGGATTAAGACATTATTTCAAAAAGCTTTTAAAAGAAGAGTGTTCTTTTTTTTTTTATAGAAAAATACTATGAAAATTTACATATATTCATACTGAAATTTAAATGAGCTAATAAAAAAACATACAATGGAACTGAGAATTAGTCTCTTTTATAAAAAAAATGCAGCATAACCTACGAAGAAGTAGCATGAGAAAACTGTACTATAAAACAGATTTGTAGAGTGTTATAAGCAAATTAAGTTTAAATAAACATATATAATATAGTTAAAACAAATAAATGATTTAGTTGAAACTAAATTATGTCAGAAGATAAATCCAATAATTTGCATAAAATTTAATAATACTACTGATGACTTTGACATGGTCCTCAGAAAGTACAATTAACAGAGAATGTTGAATGCAGTAATGAATATACCAGATTTAAAACAAGTGCTGAGTTTCTGTTGAAGATAATGCTGGTGCATCAGTAAAGTGTGTGCTGGAATGCTTTCATTGCACAATTTGGTCATAGGATCTCACTCACAATAATCAGAAGAAATAAACATAAAAATCCATTCAAGTTACCCAATTCAAAACAAGAGAACCAATACCCCGTAAGAACATACCAACTGTAACTTTAGTCAAGCCATATTGATGTGATTTCTATTCACATTATTGTTATTCTCCTATAGTATTGTACTGACCAATATAACTACCCAGGCCTCTACAATTACAATTGAAAGACAATGTAATATAATGAAGGACTATATTTTGCATATATGATTTTTTATTCATATGAAATAAAACACAATATAACAGTTCAAAGTAAGTGATGTTCTTAACTTCAGCTATTTCACTCCCAAGAGGTTTGGCAACATTGTAATAATTTTTTCTTTTTTATTAAGGAATTTTTTATTCATTTTACACACCAACCACAGATCCCCCTCTCTTCCCTCCTCTAGCCCCCCCATTCCCCTGCAACCTCCCTCTTTTCCCTCCTCCCATAAGACCTCCCATAGCGAATCAGCAGAGCCTCATACGTTCAGTAGAGGAGGGTCAAAGCCCCTGCCCCTGCACCACGGCTGTGCAAGGTGTCCCACCATAACTATTTTATAAATGGAATAACATATTAAAAAGTTTTGATCACTTATCACATAGAAGTATGTTCTCTGATAAAAGGAGCAACCCAGTGAACCTCACTCTAAATGATAGAGAAACTCTCACAATAAATTAGCTTTTCATTGACCCAAAAGTTAATAGCCTAACACATTAATATCATCAACCATTTTATTTCCCACAGGCAAGAAATAAACCCCTTTCGTGACCATGTTCTCCCTTTGCAGTTAATATTTTGACCCACACCCTAAGGTCAGTCATTTCTATCAGTACTGCATTGCTCCAGCCATTATTCCTGTTCCATTCCATCAGTTTCTTGAGAAATCATTTTCTAAAATCCTGCTCCCAGAAGAGAATTTTATATTGGAAAGACCACATGTGTTCACAGGCACTTTGCCTGCACATACCGCCCCTGACACTTTAAATATTAATTGATAGGACTGCAGCAGCTCAGCAGTGAACTCCAGAATACCTAAGCATCTCCGGACTCAAATTTCCTTCCTTAGCACAGGACTCTTTCAATAACAAACACAACATCCACAGCCATAATAAAAGGGCAGTCTAATGTCATATTGTTGATACCAAGACAGCATGCTTACTCTAAAAAGTTAAAACTGCACTTAGAAGGCAGATTTCACAAAGAATAAGGAAAGGGTCGCTTCTATGTCCACAATAAATTAAAACTTGCAGTTCATGCAATAGTGGTACTTCTTGATATGTTTTCATTATCAAAGTTATTTAACAACAAAAAAGCAATATTTTTGAACATGTTGTTACCAGGACTAAAATGACCTTCTTATTTTTAGGATAGATGTGGCTTAATTATGTTCTATAATTAGAGAATGTACTACATAAATACATCGTGTGATGATTGTATTAAAAAGTGAATGTACCTGTGGATATACATGCAAATGCATTCATTCATTTAAACATATTACAGTACCGACTCTAATGTTCTACTGCAAACTCAGTTTTAAAAGCAAGCTTAGCTGCTATGTATCTTACCGTGGCTGTCTGAAAGGAAACACATGAAAAAAAATGATAATAATTTCCTTACCTGGAGCATGGAACTGTTCTCTCTCCAACGTAGATATGAAGCAGGGCTGGGTTAGAGCTTGATTTTTGTTTTCTCTTCAAATCTGCTTTAATGCTGCACGAATGTGTTGAGCTGTTCCAAGGTGAAGTCTGTTATTTCTCGCTGGCTCTCAGAGCTGACATCCTTTTGTAAAGGAAAAAGCAGCTCAGTAAGTTGTTGACTGAGGCAGCTGGGAAGCAGGATTATCTGGTACCAGCAGCCACAGAGTGATGTTCTCTCTCTCTCTCTCTCTCTCTCTCTCTCTCTCTCCCTCCCTGATGCTCACTCAGCTCTAAGTCTTAGCTCCTGCTGCTGCTCTGTAATCAATCTAGCCTGTCTGAAGCTAATAGTCCCCTATTTAACCAGCCAATCAATAGCAAGGATCCCACTGCTAGTCCCAAGAGCCTGTTCCAAGAGTGGTACAAACAATAAGAGTTTTGCCAGCAGTTTAGTCAAGTATTGTTCATTATTTTATCTCCCTTAGCGATAGGATTTGAGTGAGCAGAGGCTCAAAGCAAGCACAGTGTTATTGCAGATTTTTGCATTTAAAACTTTAACCCTTCCTTTCCAACTGATAGCAATTTATAATTATACATAATAAACTTTTCTATCATTGTTTGAGACACATTGCAGAAGAGTAATGTGTAATACAATATTTTATACTCATATAATATAATATATAATTAGTGGCACAGTTGCCTACAGTGGAATCTGCTTTTGGCTAGAGACAACAAAGCCTAAAGCAACCTGTGTCTCAGATCAGTTAAAGAATGCCTAGTATGTTGAGAAAGATGCTGAGTTATTCATTTTGTTCTTTAAAAAACTGTGATCAATATTTTCATTTCTCATAAAAATGACAGATGATATTTGTAGATATTTTTGAAAGAAGATCTGAGTCAGATGCTTGTGTATAAAACATTTTTTTGAAAATATAAATCTACAAATAGATCTCAGAAGGAATCAAACAGAACATCTAACATCTAGTTCAAATGCTCAAGGTTAAGACTATTTCCTTCTTAAAGTAACACTTTTATTGCTCAGCTACTATGATGGGCCAGAATAAAGAAACACAAAACACGCTTTGGAGACTAGACTGGTCTTTTACTGCCCACATGCTGCCAGAAAGACTAGAGAAACTAGGATGAAAAGAAGACAAGAGAACCTAGGATTCTTTCTCAGTTTCTATTACAATGGTTACTATATTTTTTTTACTTCTACGCTTCTTAATTAACCAGACTTTTGTGACTTTTTTCTTTTTTATAATCCACCACTACACTTATTAAGAAAACTGTAGACTGCTTTACTATAACTCAGTTCCCAACAGCTATTGATGCCAAGCAGTAGTATTAAACTTCAATATCAACAGATACAGATGAAGTATGCAAGGGAGAAGAACAAAGAAGTCATAAAATATGCGTAAATACACAGTTACTCTCACTTAACATCAAATTATAACATATAGTAATATCTAATTAAGGAATGGTTTCTAGAAATAGTTGATTCAATTCAACAAATATTAGGCAATTCTTTGTTTCAAACCTTTGGTTTCCTTAACAGATAAATAATTCACTACAGTAGGAACAGGCTTACTTGTGATCTTGGTCATTTTGGTGTATTGTTCTCTAATTAATCAGCCAGGAGCCTACAGTCTGGTGAGTAGTAAGGAATTCTCAAGTAATCAAATACTAGGCAGTAAGCTCTTCTTCTCCTTTCAAAAGTAATTCAAAGAGCATCAAGTACCCATGAGCAAGATATCACTCTTCAGAACAGAAGGCGAACCATGTAATATATAGCATAGCATTTTAAAAAGCTACACAACTCCAGGGAGGCTACCTAGAAAACAGGACCCTAGGAAAGACACAGGGATCACCCAATGACAGAGAAATGGATGAGATCTACATGAACAACATGGATGACAGTGGGAGTAATGAAGGGCAAGATTTGAGGGAAAGAAAGCTTAGGGGAGCAGGAGATCCCAGCTGGATCAAGAACAGAAAGGGAGAACGAGGACTAACAGACCATGATAAATGAAGACCACATGAGAACAGGAATAGGCAGAGTGCTGGAGAGGTCCCCAGAAATCCACAATAATACATCCTCTGTATACTGCTGGCAATGGTTGAGAGAAAGCCTGATCTGACCTAGTCTGGTGATCAGAAGGCCAAACACCCTAACAGTCGTGCTGTAACTCTCATCCAATAACTGATGGAAGTGGATGCAGAGATCTTCGGCCAGGCCCCAGGTGGAGCTCCACGTGTCCAACTGTCGAGTAAGAGGAGGGACTGTAAGAGCATGGATTGTTGAGACTAAGATTGCAAAATGCATAGGGACAAATAGCCAAACGAACGGAAGCACATGAATTATGATCCAAAGGCTGTGGAGCCCCCAGCTGGATCAGGCCCTCTGGATAAGTGAGACAATTGAATAGCTTGAACTGTTTGGGAGGCACCCAGGCAGTGGGACCAGGACCTGTCCTTAGTGCATGAGCTGGCTGTTTGGAACCTTGGGCTTACACAGGGACATTTTGCTCAGCCTGGAAGGAGGGGACTGAACCTGCCTGTACTAAATCCACCAGGTTGAATTGAATCCCCAGGGGAGTCTTGGCCCTGGAGGACATGGGAATGGAGGGGAGGGGATGGGGGAAAGGTGGGGGCGGGGGCAGGAGGGGGAGGACAGGGGAACCCCTGGCTAATGTATAAAATTAAAACACAAATATAATAATAATAATAAAGAAGGAAAAGAACATGAATTCCAACAATCTTTCTCCCAGAGTGTAGAAAATATTTTACAGGTCGTTGGAAAGTTCATAGGGAAGTCATAACAAGAGCAAAACCACAAGGTCAAAAAATGGAAGCTGGGAGGGTTAGTGGAAGAAGGTTGGCTGTAACATTTAGGACAAAGGAGAGAAAAGTGAAGAAAGGGAGGGTGGGCAATATGGAGTAAGTCCAGTGCTCAGGGAAGAGTGAGTAATAGGAGGACTTTTCAAAGTGATTCAAAGACAACTCAGGCATGTTTAACTCATCAATAGGAATCTTGGGAAAGCTAAAAGATTCGTTTTACTTACTTGAGATCCAGGTGAAGGAGACAATTCACCAGGTGTAGCAAATGACACAATCTTTGCCCTTGGATTAGGTATGAACAGGTCTGGAATGATACCCAAAAGTCTGAAGTAGCACTAGAGATGAATTTTCAACCTGTTAAAGGCTGTTGCCATCTAGAGAAATTTCATAATTCCCACCCTGATCAGTAACTAAAAAAAAGTGGGTGGTAATAAATGTCATATATATATATATATATATATATATATATATATATATATATATATAAAGTAAAATCAATTTTTAGCAAAACAAAGCAAACACATCAGAAAGAACAGACCTGAGAATGAAGAAAACAATTGGAGTAACAAAGGATGGAATGGAAGACTCAGGTATGGATTCCATAAAGGGAAAGGCAAGCAGCCAACACTATGTGGGTGGTAGCCACCTCACTGGCTACAACTGACTTTTCACTTCACTCACTGTTCAGCATGACTGGGAAGATAACTACAGGTGAAAAATTCCTGACTGTCTCAAGCCTTCATCTCATCTTCTACGTGGATTGATATGTCTAACTTGAATTTCTATTTTTCATTTTACTGAGTCTTTCATTTGGACCCATCCTGTGTCTGACTTCAGAGGTCCTGTTCCTCCTAGGCTCTTCTCAGTCATACTCACTGTTGAATCTGAAAACCTACAATTCAGCTCTAAATGCTACCGGCATGTCAAAACTGACATGTTACTAACCCAACTAACTATTGTCAGTTACTCTTAATATTTACATTAGCTCTCTGCCTCGCTCACCTTAATGCCTCTTTGAGGTCTGCAGATTCTTCAACGTTTTTGAAGCCACTATGTATATATATATATATATTCAGATACAATATACTTATATCAATATTATATTTTAATTCAGAGATATATTGAAATTGTATGAAATGTAGTATGTTGAGCATTAATATTAATAATTAACACTGGAATAAAATAATCTAACACTTTAAACAGTAAAACTGTTTTCAGAACCAATATGTACATTTGCTAGAATAGATTTCAAGTAAAATATACTTCAGTATATTTAGTATATATTATTGATATATTAATTCAGAAATATATAATGAATTTATGAATTAACAATAATTTTATGAAGTTGTAATAATATGTTGTTTGGGCATTAATATTAATCATTACAACTGGAGTACAATAAATTACTGAATTAAACAATAAAGATTGTTTCAATATATAGATTTGTTGAAATAGATTTCAGGTGAACTATACTTTAGTAATGGAGTTGCATGCAGAGGAGGAAATTGAAGTAACTGATTCAACAACAACTCAAAGAAGAAGAAACTGCTTACTTGTAGATAGTTTGGGGAGAAGGGTCTAGGAGTCTATGGCCTTGATATCATAGGGAAAGAATTAAAGAGTTTAATTAGATTTCCAGTTACAACATGACAGCCCCAGTAGACTTAAATTTCTACTTCTATTTTTGTTCAGATTCTTATGGGTCTAGATAAGTAATATTAAAATAGAAAATAAAATAACTCAAGGAGAACTGACGGGAGTCAAAGAGATAAACCTTGACTCCAGTCAATCACACTTATTAATCAAGAAAATGTTCACAGAAATATATTCTCTTGATTACTCATCGATTTGAAAGAATCCGGCCCAGTGTGGGAGTGCTACCATGTTATATTAAAAAAGCAAACTGAGCAAGCCAGGGAGACCAAGTCAGTAACAGCATTTCCCCTTGGCCTTGACATCAGCTCCTGCCTCTGGATTCCTAATCTGATTTCCTATCCTAACTTCTCTTCCTGACAGACTGTAAAGTGTAAACTGAAAATAAACCCCTGTCTCTCATGTTGCTTTGACTATTGTGTTTATTATAGCAATAGGAAGGAAACTAAGGTGGTTTTGTAACAGGAGCAGGTAGAAAGATTAAAATTAATGGCTTTAGTTCTGGGAAAATAACAGAAATGGAAACTAAAAATCTATGCTCCCAACATCACTTACAAAGTGGACAATAATCGCATGTGAGAAAGCTGATCACATAATGATTTTAGAAATTTTGAATCTATTAATAGCTTACGCTTCCAGCAAAATGTTGCGTGATAAATTGCATTGATCCATTTAAAGTCTTACCACAGAGAAAGCTATCATTGCTCAACCATCATCCTTATGGCAGACAGACATTCATGTGTTACTGAAATTGCTTATCCTCAGATGGTGGAGCAAGGGCTGGAAAACACACTCTGTCTTCAATGAGATAAGTATCTGTGCCATGGTTTCTGATATTTCTTCACAGAGAAACAAAATTTTTAAGTATTTGGTCAGTAATTCTGCAGATTTCTGCAATTTTGCATGCTCCCTCCTTATGAATAAAGTGTCTGTTAGGAAATGTATCCTACCTTAGTCAGAGAACATATACATGCCAAGAAATAAACCCCTCCTAAATAAGAATGAAATAAATTATTTCTAATTCTATGCTATACATTTATGTAACATTCCAAAAAAGTGATAAAATTAGTCAAAAATATATTTATCTGTTTAAATATTAAAATTAAAATTATTGTTGTTATTATTATTATTATTATTATTATTATTAAATGCTTGTGATGTGTGTTCACAAGTATGGGCATGCACATATTGTGACATACATGTGGAGGTCAAGTGATGATGGACAGGGCCCTATTGAACTTGCAATCCATCAGTTCTCATCTCCAAGGTTGCCGATTCCCTGAGCTGTTCTCAGCAACCAAAAAGCCTCAGTAAATAAAAGGTCTATAAGAGTAAAACGTTATTTTCCTAAGAAATTAAGGCCATGTATTTTATGAGGACTTTGATAATGACAAGTAGAAAGAGGTTGTGATATAAAATATTGTATATATGAAAATGACACAGTGAATCTCCTTAGTCTATGCGCTAATTTAAAAATCTCACCCAATGGGTTTTCAACTAATAAAATAAATTAGACGAAAAACAATTAGAGAAGAGGAAGAGGGTTGCAATGAGGGCATGAGAAGATAAAATGAAAAAGCATAGCTAAGTAATGTTATACTTGAAGAAAAGCCATCATGAAACCCATTGGTCTTATGGTTTCTATTCTGTGATGAAACACCAGGAACAAAAGGCAATGTGACGATAGGCTGAGACCTCCATAATCAAGCACTAATTGAGAAAATGCTGATGGAATGCAGAGGTATTTCCTCAACTGAGGCTCCTTGCTCTCTGAGGTCTATAGCTTTTCTCAAGTTGATATGCAGAACCAGCATTTTTATAAATTGAGTAAGAAAGCAAAATTTATAGAGAAATTGTTAGGTGAATTAGTTCAGTTAATTCAAAAATATTGTACTATATTCTAACTGTACATTTGGATTTAGAAGTATAAGCAGGAATTTTCAGGCAATTTTTCCAAAATATTATGTATTTAATTATTAATATATAATCTACACTAAGACTGTTATGTAAAACCTTGATAACAATGGAAATGGAAAAGTTTAAGATTCCATTGGAATCAAATCAGTGTATGTGGAACAATGAAAACTGACTATTTGTTAAATGCAATCACAATAAAATGGAGGACTTCAGAAATAGTTCTGTGGTTGACACTGCTCGCTGCTCTTGCAGAGACTGGAGTTTGGTTCCTCGCACCCAAGTCTGGCAATTAACAATTGCCTTTCAGTCCTGCCCCAGGGGATTTGATGTCATTTTCTTGTGTCTAGACACTTGAACTTTTGTTCACATACCCATACATGGAGACACAGTATAAACACCACTTACATGATAAAAATAAGTCTTCAAATATAAAAAAATATAAATGAAAAAAATGGACACTTTGCTCAGCCTGGAAGGAGGGGACTGGACCTGCCTGTACTGAATCCACCAGGTTTAAATGAATCCCCAGGGGAGTCTTTACCCTAGAGGAGATGGGAATGGAGGGGAGGGGCTGGGGGGAACTCGGGGCCGGGGGTGGGAGTGGGGAGGACAGGGGAACCCATGGCTAATATGTAAAATTAAAACACAAATATCTGTATAAAAAAGAAATATATTAAAAAAAAGAATGGGGGGAAAAAGAAAAAGAAAAAATGAGCCAGGTGTTGTTGCATATGTCTTTTATTCCAGCACCTAGGCAGTAGATGCAGGTAGTTTTGTATGTTGAAGGCCATACTGATCTATATAACAAGATTCAGGTCAATTCAATTAAATAGTGAGACCCTGTTTAAGAAATATTTAAAGAAGTAACCAATAGTTTAAACAATTAAAATTCTAATGAGGAATATAGTTGAGCCTAATTTTATGGCCACAGGCTTTTAAGGTGGATCATAAAAGACTGAAGTAAAAAATAAAACATAAATCACAAAATGGTATATTAAAACAAACAAAACTGAAACACGAGGAATCAGGAACTCAGCTAAGGAAATGAAAATGCCAAAAATTGGTAAGGTAAAATTTATATTAGTTGTTTAACCTCTGTCTAATAGATTAAAATACCATGAAAAAAGTTAAGACACAAAAACTGGCATGATATGCTTATTTATTGATATAGTGTCTTAATTCTAGATCAGTTCACTGAAGCTTTCAGAATATAGGGTGAAATATGAGCTGTTTATCTTCTCTGAGTATTGGTTCTTTAATTGAAACAGAATAGCTACAAAGTGATATCCAAGAAAATTGCTGGCACCAATCCGAACTTGCAATATGTTGGAAAACCACTGTGTTTACAGTCTTAAGGGAAACACTCAAAAAAAAAAAAAAAAAAAAAAAAAAGCTAGACCGTTAAAACAGAAATGCCAGTGCCAGTTTCCTAATACCTCTCTGAGTTTCTGGCCAGGGAGTACTTTTGTAACAATGGGGCTATGGCCATTTTTCTTTTTGACCACCAGAACTAAATGGCAAGGTTCTTGCTGAAAACACCACAGATGTTTGGATAGAAGAAACAAAAAATATCAAATTGAAATATCCCTATGGATTATGCTTACTGTCCCAGAGCATGCTATGCAAAATGCTGGAGGAAATGATCCATTCATAGCCTTATCAGATTTGGTCCCTGTGTGCCACAAACAATTCCACCTTGCCAGGCAGGGTATATGCTCCAAGGAAGCAGTGACTCAACTGTTTAAGGAGTGATCAACCCATTTTTCACTTGATCTCAGGCCCATTCCACAGCAACAAACACATGGCTGGCACTATGACACTGGTCAAAAGCATATGGCTGATGGCATTGGCTCTTCGGCAAGGTAACTACTAATATTTTGGTAAGTGTTCATATAATTGAATTGTCTTCTATATATGCATCATTGTACTCATGGATTAATGCTGCCTTCAGCCTTAATCTGTGAAGCTTTGTGTGTGTGTGTGTGTGTGTGTGTGTGTGTGTGTGTGTGTGTGTGTGTGTATGTATGATATTAATTCAAAAACTCTCTGGTCAATGTGCTGAGAATAGGTGACTAATGCTTCTCACCTAAATAGAAAATCTACAAAACATCACCTCTTAATGGGAACATTATGTCCAACATAAGGACTAGAGAATATTGTGCAACACACACACACACACATACAGAGAGAGAGAGAGAGAGAGGAGGGGGGGGGATATAGGAAAAATAGGAGAATGAGGAAGAGATTAAGGATTATTGGAAAGGGACTTAGAGGTAATGGGAGGTAATGAAGGGAACAGGTATATATGGCCATAGTATATTTTATACATACATGAAAAAGGCAAAAAAATAATAATAAAACATATTAAAGTCATTAAAAAACTTCAGGCGTATTTATAAGAATAATGATTATAGAAGTAAAATTAAATCTGTTAAGATTTCAATTTCTGTAGCATAAATATAAATCTTTAGTTACAGAAATAGACAATAAGCCACATGTATAACCTGAATGCATGAACTAAAGACTGCTTCCTGATTTAAATTTAAACAGATGCTGGTATGAAATAAGGAATATGGTATGAAACCTGAGGCAGGTGTTACTGCAATACTGTAGCCTTATCTCCTTTTAGATCTTTTCTTCACATAGCTGGTTTCCAGTTCCAAGATAGAGGTGAGAAAACACTGGGAGAGAAGCTATGTGCATATGAGAGGACTCATGGTGCTAAGTGGCTTGGTGAAGTTGGACTAGATTTCTCCAGACAGAAGAGAAATGTACATAGACACTGTGCCTAGCACATGCTTTCAATTCAGCAAAAGATTCTAGTTGTTATTTCAGAGTGTTGTAGAGATGTCTGCCTATTGCACAGCTTCAAATACATTTGCCTGTGATCTGGGTTGTCACTGAATTACTTCAACACGTACTTCTTGCCTTGGCCATTCAATCTACTGAAAGAAATAACTTGATGTTGTGAAGGATCAATGGATAGTATTTCATACAGACATTAGAAACCTCACAGAATTCACCAACAACTGCATATCTGTGGCAATGGTATTTATTGACTGGTGATGTTTTATGAAAAGGATTTATCATGTTATCTTATAGGAAAGTGGATAATCTTTCCCCAAAAGACATATTTACTGAGATGTTTTACTGCACTTTGATTTCTGGAGGAGATTACAGTAATTCTAAAATAATCGGAGTTTAGGAAGTTCTATAGAATTTAGAAATGATAGTGGGGTCTTGTTCACTTTATGAAGAATACTTCAGGTATGCTTTAGCTTGATAGCCATTTACGTTTGAATTATATATATGAAGGGGAAGATATCACAGCTTTCAAGATGTAAAATGGTAGAAATGAGACTAAAAACTCAAAGTGGTAGCTTGAAGCTGTGAAGAGAAAAGAAAGTAAGGGGAAAAATCAATATTCTCACAGATAAAAGAAAGCATAAGTGAAATGAACAGCACTGTCTATCAGTTTAAAGGAAAACAAGAAATCCAATGTGGATTTCACAAAGAAATATATTAAAGTGCTACTGAAAAGGCCAGAGAATCAAGGCATACTTAACTAACACAAAGGCAAGCTTGCTGTAGCTTCAAACCTAGGAGGTACATCAAGAACCATACACAAAGGGAAAATCATTGTAGGTTATCATATACATGTGAACACAAGTATGTAGATTCATAGATATGTAGAAAAATATAGAAATATGCATGCACACAGAAACTGGGATGGACTGAATCATCATTTTGCCTAAACTTGTCATTTAAAAGGAGAGAAACAACAACAACAACAACAACTAGGAATCACTTAAAAGTAGATTTCCCAGTGAGACTTCCTGCTCTCTAGCTGTCCTTATCTGGAGAATGTCTCTAGGCCTGGAGGAGTGTCCTTACCTGACAGCTGTCTATAAGTCTGAATGTCTGATTAGTCTCTAGCACGACTCTTAGTATAGGTCCCTGCTGGAAGCTTTCTGCCTGCTGCACAGATGGTAACTAAGACTTGTAGTACATGCTTCCTTATAGGACCCCATTGTCACCTACAAAGCCTTATGATAGTAGTGTACTATTTAATGCAAATTAGCCAGTTCCCCAACTACAGTCCCTAAACCTATATATGCTAAATACTCTGAAATTAAGTTTAGTTGTCTTACTAAAATCTCCCAGAAGGCTATCTATCTACGTGGTATCCACAGTTGTCCAAATCCAGTTTCTTGCTTTGGTTCTTGCCCACTCTTGGACCAGCATCCTACAATACTGAGGAAGAAGGAGAACCACATATAATAAACATGGTTATCCTCCAAAAGGAAGGTATGGAAGGAAAAGATGCTCAATTTGTGAATCAACTCCAGCAAATTAAAACTTGATATCACTTTGCACATCAACATCCATGAAAGAAGAAGGTTAACGAACTTTAGTTTGAACTTGTCCTAATCAAGAACTCAACTATGGTATAGACTAGAATTGAGATAAATGAAGGGAATGGGGTCAGGTGAACTCTGAGAACTAAAATAAGGTAAGTGAAAAAGAAGTAAATGAAAGCAATAAATTTGCATTATGTTAATATTATATAAGTTAATTATGTTTATGAAACATATAATATGTGTCATGTACACAAGAAAATATGATGTTGATTTGATGGCCACATTTATAATTTAAAAAGATGAAAACTAAATATATAAATTTATCCACTACAAATTTGGTTCACATTTGTCAAAATACTATGCATGCATGTGTCATTAAAAAAGAAAGTGAAGTTTTCTAGTTGTAAGGGGAAATAATAAAATTTCAATTAAGGATATTTTCACAGCGTTCTTTAAACTTCAATCATGTTTATCTCTGAATAGCAAGAATAACTCAAGACAAAACATATATAGAAAATGTGTACTTGAGCTAGACTGTAGTAAGATTGCACTCAGTGTAGTTAATATGTTAAGCAAATCAATTATTAATATTTATCTTTAAATATTTACTTAAAATAAACAGTAGATGACATTTCAAACAGATAAGGATTATATTAAGTTATGTATCCTGTCAAAGATGTCTTTATATTTATTATCAAAAGTCTAGGCTTCCAGTGATAAAGGAAATATATATATGAATATCTAACAGAATTTCTGTATTTTCAGTGTTACTTTGGCCAATGATTTTATTGGCTGTATTTGCATTCAGGTTATTCACATATGGTCTTCCTACTTCAATTAAAATGTCATCAGTCCACAGACCATTGTTTCTATGGCTACCTAGCCATTGAAGTTTGTTTCTGATTACTCCATTAGCTGTCCCACATTGTAAAAATAATCTTAAATTCATATAAAATTGCTTCTGGGAGAAGCCGAGGAAACTACTCTGACCCAATTTTATACTCCTTCTGAAAAATTAAAAAAAAAAAAAAAAGTCTTTTCTTCCTTCACAAGTCATTGCCCTATCTTTTCTTGATAGAAACTATTACAGAGAACAGCGGGAGTCATTTAGCTCCACTTTCAAGCATACTCATTTTTAAGGGATGTCGCTGGGACAGAGAACTCAGGGGATACAAAGGAGAGGGTTACAGATACTCCAGTGAGGAATTTGAAGAAAGGCAGTGAGAGAAAGGGACAGAAAGGGGTGTTCTAGTTACTCAACAGATGCACGATCAGCTTACTTTTCAGTCAGCTGGATAGCCAAAGTCACTGTCAAGGTTTTTGTTAAGTCTCCTTTGCAATCTTCTTTCACTAGATCTCCATGCATCAAAACAGAGGTGACTGTGACGTAGAAGGCAGTGAAAGCGGTGTGGAAACTAACATGAGCTTATTTCCTCACGTGGGTGCATTGTGGGTTGTCATCTTAGACACCTGCTTATTAACTGAACAGGTTCTTGTGTTTGAGAGTTAAGTTGATTCTTTTTTTTTAAATATTTTTTGTTTTATAATTAACTTAATTTCACATATCAGCCACAGATTCCCCATCCTCCCTCTTCCCACGCCCCACCCAAGTCCTCTCCCCCATTCCCATATCCTTCAAGGCAAGGTCTCCCCTGGGGAGTCAGCTCAGCCTGGTAGACTCAGCCAAGGCAGTTCCAGTCCCCTCTTCCCCACACCAAGGCTGAGCAAAGCATCCCAGCATAGGCCCCAGGCTCCAAAATGTCAGCCCTTGCACCAAGGACAGGTGCTGGCTCCACTGCCTTGAGGCCTCCCAAACAGTTCAAGCTAATCAACTGTCCCACTTATCTAGAGGACCTGATTCAGTTCCATGGGGACTCCTCAGCTATTGGTTCACAGTTCATGAGTTTCCACTAGTTTGGCTATTTGTCCCTGTGCTTTTTCCCATGGTCTCCATATCTTTCGCTTATACAATCCCTTTTCTCACTCAGGCACTCTCTCGACCATTGCCAGTCAAGACCCAGCTACACCACTCTTTGGTATATACTCAAGGAATGTTCAATCATACCACAAGGACACATGCTCAACTATGTTTATGGCAGCATTATTTGTAATACTCAGAACCTGGAAACAACCTAGATCCCCTTAAACTGAACAATGGATAAATAAAATGTGGTACATATACAGGATGGAGTACTCAGCAGAGACAAACAATGACATCACGAGGTTTGCAGGCAAATGGAAAGAACTAAGTTGATTCTTTTTTGATTCCTGCTAACTGGTTCCCTTCCCCATTGCTTCCACATAAGACCAGCTGCTTCTTTGCATACCTTACCTTACCAGCTCTGGCTTCATTTTTCTCCCTTCACATCACTCCTATACCTGTTCAGTCACTCTGTTTTAGAATCAAACTGTCCCAGTGTGACTATATTTTCTCTTCACAGTGGGTATCATGAATCAAACTTATTCTAATTACAAACAATACAACTTATAACTGACAAAAAGGAAACATTTAAAAAATATTAGTAAACTGTGACAATTCTGTAAATGTTCCATTCAAAAAAATTTCCGTAAATTGCTTTCAGAACAACTGTTTATTTGAAGTCAATTTTGAAGTTTATTGGTTGATATCATCCTTATGATTCAAATTTACATTTTCACAAATTTTTCCATATATATATATATATATATATGTATATAGTCTTTTTAAGTCTTGTTTCTGAAAAGATTTTTCTTCACTGTTTTTTTTTTTCAAACATTTACACACTGTTAAAGTTTGTAAAAAAAAAAAAAAAATGCCATACAGGTTCACATGTAAATGACTTGTTTCTTGGGCTTAACATAAAAGTAAGGTGATTGAACAGTGTGACCCCAACAGGAGGAGAGTCCTTGTGGGACCTCAGTTCACACTGGAACATCTTCTAGAAGGAGAATGAGGAACCCCAGTTTCTCAGTTTTGATGTAATGTAGCCTGCGTTATCTAACACATGCTCTCAATCTCGCCATCTGCTGTCTTCACCAGGTCAAAGAACTGCTGTGGCTTGATTTTCTTAGTGTTCTACCTCAGATAACATGTTATGTTAACACAAAAGTGACTAACAAGTATATTTGTTTCCAGATTGAACCTACAACTTCATGTCAAAAGATGAATTTCTATACACAGCCTGTTGTTGGATCTTTCTTTTTAATCCAACTTCTTAGTATCTTTCTTCCTGTGTTAAATAATTACCAGTGTGACTGAAGCTTGATCTACTATATCACAAATGTCTTGAATCATCTATAATCTAGTCTTTCTTTAGTTTGATTAGCTGTGTTATGTTTTACTTTTATGTTTTTCCATGGTTTTTGGTTTTTTAACGGTTATGGATTTTCTTCTGTATTCTTGAAATGCATAAAATTTGAAAAAATCATATTCATTCAAATATAGTACTAAACTGCAATCGAGCAAATGTTTCATCGTAAGTGAATATTGCATACAAACATTCTTTATACACTCAATATTAATGTATGAATTAAAACAGAAATACTCATTTTTTGTGTTACATTGTACCAATCAATGCCTTATGATAAATTATAAACTTAAAGATGAGTGTAAGAAGAGCAGGTGATAGAGGACACCAGGAGAACAAGTACCTCTATGTCAACTGATGAGAGCTCATACTAACTCACAGAGACAGAAGCAGCAAGTCCAGGGCCAGCAGGGGTCTGTCCAGGTCCTCTGAATATATATTATGGCTTTCAGTTTAGTGGGGTTTTTTTTTTTGTTGTTTGTTTGTTTTTCGAGACAGGGTTTCTCTGTAGCTTTGGAGTCTGCTCTGGACTAGCTCTGTAGCCCAGGCTGGCCTCGAACTCATAGAGATCCACCTGCCTCTGCCTCCCGAGTGCTGGGATTACAGGCTTGTGCCACCACTGCCTGGCTCAGTTAAGTGTTTTTAAGGGACTCATGAGTGTATAAATGAGTGGCTCTCTGATTCTTGTGCGTTCTTGGTCTCTTTTCCTTCTTGTGGTTTGCCTTGCCCAACTTTGATGTGATGGCTTTATCTTATTATATTTTATTTTTTGTTATGCTTTGTTGCTGTCTCTTATAAGCCTGTTCTTTTCTAGTAAGAGAGAGAAAGGGAGTGGATCTTGATAGGAAGGGTTGTAGGGAGGAACTTGGAGGAGTAGAGGTAGGGGAAAATGTAATCAGGATATACTGTATAAGAAAAGAATCTGATTTTTCTTTTAATCAATAAAACAGAAAAAAATGAAATGTGATAGAACATTATTTCACTGTAAAAATACGTGAGAACATATCCACGATTTCAAAACAAAAGTTCTATAATTCTGCAACAAAATAAGGTAAGCATCAGGATTTAATGAAATGTAGATATACTTCAAAAATTAAAAATTCCATTTCACTCAGGGTATTATCTCTACAAAACTGAAAATGTAAGATGCAAGCTTATAACAAATCATCTTTGTAAGTAAGCAAAAAACCTTATTTTCTTCTGGTCCAATCTGCCAGAATGAGTATAATGAAGAAGTGTAGTAAGAAGACAAGACACAATCTTGACAAAGAGAAGTCCATGAATTAAGTCAGAAGCAAAATTAGCACAGGTAGTTTGGGAAGCAACCCAGAATTATCTTCTAAAGCAAACTCTCCTCTTACCCTAAGAGTCAGACTCTGTACTTCATGCAGGAAAGATGGATGTTTGTATTTACTAAACAAACAAATGTTTATAGTAGCTGTGTGTGCAACAACACAAGCTGAAAACAATGGAAATACCCACAAGCAGATCATGTGTAATGATAAATTCATGCTGTGGAATGTGACCCAACAATAAAAATGACATACCAGAACTTCTGGTAATGATAAAATGATAACATACTAGGTATAACCTTGAATAACTTTATCTTATATAAAAAGCTATAGACATAATTTATGTTTCTTGGAGTTAGAATACTGAAAAGAAATGTACTGACACCAGGGAAACCATGAGGAAACTGGATTTCTTGAGGATAATTAAATATTTTCTCCATACATGACTGTCAAATTATATATAGGTAAAGGACCAACAAAATAACTCAAATGAAGACTTTTAAAACTGAAATCTCAATTTTAAAATAAAAAAATGAAATAAACCTATTTTAAGAGGGGTTTCATTGGATATGTAGTTGTGATATTTGATCGGTTTTGTATATGAAAAATGTTATTATATTTACCACAGTAGTCCAAAATATTGTATTTCCTGTTAATATAGTTTAATCAGAATTTGAACAGTACAATTACTGTGATTTTTAATGCAAAAATTGTACTCCATTTATTATTATATTATTACTCTATTTACTCCATACACACACACACAAACACACACACACACACACACACACACACACACACATCCATACACACAGATATATACACATATACACATTAAAGTATATTGAATACAATGAAACATGTTTTAACATACCTCTTTTGTTATAAAAATTTTATTTTTTTTACATCATTTATCTACATCATGTTGGTTTTTGAAGCAGTACACAGCTACACATATTATATTTGTATATACAATGATAATTGTAGTATTATATGATAATTGATTTACAAGAACATAGGTGATAAAGGTTGACAATCTATGAAAATCATTGTTACAAGGTACAGTAGTAATTATAATAAAGTGATCAACAATTGATAGCCTCAAAGAAACATGAGTAAATTAACAATATATCAGTCATAGATATTCCAAATTATACCAGATTGTAAAAATTTCACTGCAACAAATAAGATTCTTCAATAATAGAAAGAACACTTTAGATGGGATGCCCATCAAAGGTCTGACTATATAGTGGAAATTTCAGATATGCTACAAAGCTTGAGAATGCAGAGGTCATGCAAGGGCCTGAGAGAATATTAATTTCTGTTGCCACTGAGCAGGGAAGAAGGGCTACCTTCCACTAAGATCTCAAAGGCTGAGGGGCAGCTCTTTAGTATCCACATAGTACATCTTTGCTTCATCAGCTCTTCTTGGTATATTTTACACTAGAGGAAGCTCTATAGAATATAACACCAAAGATGGGCATACAGCAGTCCTAACCACCTGCACAGAGGTCCAGGTGCCATTTCTGCTTGGTTTCCAGTACCTTTTTAGCCAGCATTCTTCCTGGAGCTTAGTTTTGTTCCTAAGCCAATCCATTTCATATCCAAGCTTGACATTTATGGTAGGATTGGATCAGGAATTATATATCATTTTCCATCTGGCTCTGAGAAATAATGCTACAAAAGCCAGTGTTAACAAAAGGATTACCTTTATTTTTGAGCAACAGAGAAAAAGAATTCATAAACATAGTGGCTTAGATTTTCTAACAAACTTTGCCAGGGAATTAATCCCATGTTAAAAGATAAAAAAGGATAAAAGGAAAATGTGTTCCCATTTCTACTTTATTCTGTGAAGAATGGATAGAGAGATTATATGACTGGTTCACTAATGTTATTTTCTTCCCTACATTTATTCTTTTATTTTTAAAAAGGGAGGATAGCCTATTAATGAGTTTGAAAACAAACTGATTATGGACAAATGGGTTTAATTTTGATGGTAGCTCTTTGTGTGAAATTTTTTATGAATTCCCCGTGCCCATCAGCCGAGCTAAAGTAACTAATGGAAGATATAAATATCCAGGGCTCTCCAATAATGTGAGCTCAGACACAGTCCATTTTTGACTGCTGAGGAAAATGATATAAAATCTCCCTGCAGCACCCTAAGTAGGACCACAACTAGAAAGGCTCCCCAAGATTGTCCTTCAATTTTGTTGACATACCTTTTAAACTTACATCAGAGCAACTTTGTTCTGTAGCAAATACATACATTAAATTATACCATATTTGAAGTTCTGAAAAAATTGAGATGTAAGTTGCATTTTAAAAACCTGAACATTGTATTCATTATCCTGACACCATGACAGGCAAGAATAGTGAAAATATGCAGGTTTACATTTGTTCCATCTCTGATTCATTACAAAAAAATAAAGCAAAATAGTTAGTCAATAACTTTTTAATCATTTGTTTAAACATGGCAGTGGGCTTTTGTTGTAACATTCTAACAACATATGTTTCATTGTGATTACATAATTCCTATAGGAAAATAATGTCTTTAGTTCAATATGTCCTAAAAAGCATTTGGATTTTCTGATTTATTTAGGCACAAAGTTCCTGGTTTATTCATCTTCAATGACTTCCTAGATAAGTTATATGTGTCATAAAGTACTTGAGAAATGTACAAGCCACTTAGTCTTTGATAAACACCTACATCTAAAGAAGCATTACATCCCTTCCCGTGACTTCCTGAGTCATCTCATTACAGGATAAAATTTTGTTATGTAATTAAAACTGTTGAAAATGTTTCAGAAAAAGTCACTAGAAATGTAAAAACAAAAATAGATGGGAGTGAAAATGAATGAAGAGGAATTAGGAGTCTTTCTCTAAATGTCACTTGTCAAAAAGAAAGATTTTTGCTATGATATAGAGTTGTGTGGAAAGAGAAAGTTCAGCTTTTGGTGAGAATATATAAATTGAAAAATAGATTTCCAAATATTTTTTAAATAGTAAAATACTAGTTTTATGGATTCAGTTCATGTTTTAAACTACAATTCCTGGTCTGTTCACCATATGATGGCAGCCTATATGAATGACAAGTAACAAGGAAGCTTTTTGCTCTGCATATTTGCATTTCCTGGCAAGGTCATTCCTTCACGGGCATTACAGACTACTTCTTGGGGATTCCAGCATAGACTGATGATCAGCCTAGAAATCTGGCATTGTTGATTGAACAACTACTGGATTCTTGGATTTTCATTGGTAGTCAGGCATTGTTGGTCTAGCTAGATCGTTGTCTCTAAGCCAGTATAATAAAGGTCATTCTGTTGGTTCTGCTCATCTAGAGAACCCTAACTAATAGAGCTTTTGTTAGCAAGAATGGTATTGCATGCTACTGCTGCTACAGATCTATTATCTGTATACTTATTTGTTTTTTTCCTTGCTGTGATGCAATTAAACTCCCCCAAAATTATGACACAAAATAAGTCTTTCCTCCATGATGATCTTTTGCACATCTATGCATGCAATCAATTTGGGGGAATATAGAGGTGCTGAGAGAGAGAGAGAGAGAGAGAGAGAGAGAATGATGATGATGATGATGATGATGATGATGATGTAAATATAGTATTTGTGTATGAAATTTACAAAAGTATATTTGGAATTAGGCAGGATAGGATTTGTTTATTAGGAATTATGTATTAGATGTTCATTGCTATGAAAAAAGATTTGTATTCTAAGGTTGCAAGTCAGGAAAAAAAAGTGTGGAGAGGCACTTATTAGATTGGCTAACAATCTGTGGTGATCCATGCCGTTCAACAATGGCTGCCTCAATAGCATAGTTGCAGAATTTGGTAGTTATTCAGTTCATAAAGTTGAGTATCTTAGCAGTCCAAGAGTGATAGAAAAGGCCTGAATGATTCCTGAAGAGACATCTTTAGTTTTTGATGGAAGACTGAAAAAGTTGTTCTACTTTTTGAACAACTACTATAACAACAGTACAGACAAACTATCAGTGAGAGAACAACTGGAAAAGAGAAAAATGTCCTTCTTCCCTGTCCTTTTCACTCCCTATCACTAGTAGTTTCAATCCATGCTTACTGAGGCCCTTCTTGCTTCAAAAAATCTGATGAAGAAAATCCCTCACTGGAGTGATCAGCATTTTGTGTATTAGTTGATTCTACATATAGTCTAGTTGCCAACAAAATTAGTCATCACAGTTACATTTTTACTCACAGTTATGAGAATTTACTTAGTAGCAGTTATAACAATATGTAATGTTGTATATATGATGTATATTTTATTTATACTACATTTCATTATATTGAACTTCACAATATGTGACTTGTACAGCATCATATGATAAAATTTTAATAAATAATGAATTTATATATAACAGAGGATCTATCTTGTTTGGCTCATGATGGTATGACTTTGATTAAAAAAAACATCCTTCTAGGGAATAGAGCTTATTAGTATTAAATGTGCAATATAATATAGAACATTAAACAACAGATATGATGGAAAGTAATAATTACTAATAAGTAAACTTAGTGAAAGAACAGTCATCTTTTTGCTAGGGTTATTGAAGATGATGATGGATTCACTGATGCTCTGGGAAATACAAACAGAACTGGAGACAACACAGCCCAAGGTCCTAGGGTAAAACAAAATACTACTGTTAAAAAAAAAAAAAAAAAGAAGAAGAACAAAATTGTAGCAGCAAAGGGACTCCTAACAACACTCTGCTATACTCATAGATCAGTGCCTTGTTCGGCTATCATCTAAGAAGCTTCCTTTTGCAGCAGATGAGAGCAAATACAGATACTCACAGCCAGACATCAGGCAGAGAGAGAGACTTTAGAACACTAAGCACCGAACAGGATGTCTCCATCTAAGCCTACCCTCAGTGCTCAGGGAACCCAGCTGAAGAGGAGGCAGAGAGAATGTAAGAGCCAGAGGGATGGAGGACGACACCAAGGAAACAAGTCCCTCTAAATCAACATAAGCAACAGTCATATGAACTCGCAGAGACTGAAGCAGTACGCAGAGGCCGCGCACCAGTCTGTACTAGGTCTTCTGTGTATATGGTATTGCTTCCAGTTTAGTGTTTTTATGAGAAGCCGAGTGGGCGAACAAGTGGGTCCCTGGTTCTTTCTTTCTTTGTTTGTTTGCTTGCTTGCTTTTGTTTGTGTGTTTTTCGAGACACCCTGTGTAGCTTTGCGACTTTCCTGGAACTCACTTGGTAGCCCAGGCTGGCCTTGAACTCACAGAGATATGCCTGCCACTGTCTCCCGAGTGCTGGGATTAAAGGCATGAGCCACCACCACCCGGCAGGTCCCTGGTTCTTATGCCGTCTCTTAGCTTCTTTTCCCTTTCTTTGTTTAGTTCAATTTCTGTTTTTTAGGTTTTGTTTTATCATAGCATAGGATAGCATATATCTATTATAGTATAATTATATCTCCCCTAGAATCCTGTGTGTATTCTAATGAGAGACAGCAAAGGAGTGGATTCTGATGGGAAGAGAGGTGGGGAGGAACTGGGAGGGGTAGAAGGCAGGGAAACCATAATCAGGATTTATTATTTGAGAAAAAACATAGATTAGACAGGTAGACACATAGATGATCTAAAGATAGATGGAGAGATATACAAATTGACAGAGAGGTGACAAAGAATTAGATTCACATAAGTAGAAAGAAAACCATAATTTTCATGAAATTTACAGTATATCAACTTTGTAGATATGCCAAAATGGGCATAAAACGTGAAAAATAGCAAATATCAGAAATATCAATATTTATAAGATTAGCAGAGAATGAAAATAAAGTTACCATAACTAATTCATGTGCTTCCATTCATTTGGCTATTTGTCCCTGTGCTTTTCCAATCTTGGTCTCAACAATTCACACTCTTATGAACCAAAGGCTGTGGAGCCCCCAGCTAGATCAGGCCCTCTGGATTAGTGAGACAATTGAATAGCTTGAACTGTTTGGGAGGCACCCACGCCATGGTATGTATGGGGACCTGTCCTTAGTGCATGAGCTGGCTGTTTGGAACCTGGGGCTTACACAGGGACACTTTGTTCAGCCTGGAAGTAGGGGTATGGACCTGTCTGTACTGAATCCACCAGATTTAAATGAATCCCCAGGGCAGTCTTGGCCCTGAAGGAGATGGGAATGGATGGGAGGGGTTGGGGGTAGGTAGGGGTGGGGACGGGAGGGGGGAGGACAGGGGAACCCATGGCTGATGTGTAAAATTAAAACACAAATATAAGTAACAACAAAAAATACCATAACTAAGTAGTTTAGAAAACAGCAAAACCAACTAAGTCCACTTACAAACAGTAAATCAGTACAAAAAAGAAAAAGAATGTAGTCTTCATTTCTGAAGCGCTGGATGAAAATAAAACAGAAAAATTCTTTAAAGAGCACCCACAGAGAAAGTATGATCATGAGTAAAAGAAAGATAGATATTCAACATCATTGCAGTAATGCTCATCACAGAAATCAAAGTAATACATTCAAAAACCAATAAAAGAAAGTCACAACTTCATTATCACCAACTAAGCACAAGGTAAGTTAAACATCAACTCAGAGATTGAAGCCATCAAAACAGAGTAAACATAAAGAATATTCAGGCATTATAAGTAACCATAAAATGAATATTGGAGGACCTCAATGTGTAGTGATATTACAGTATGATGTGCACTATTCATTGTTTGGAAGTGATAGGATTTTTCTCCTTAATTCTACATATATGTTGTTTTATGTTAAATGGATCTTGTGTATGACTATCATACTCTAGGATGAAGCACTATAAAGAATTAAATGTTTGTGTTGAAAAACTAATGGCTACTATAAAGATCAAGGCACCAAGGAAAAAGTACATTCATAAAAATGTAGATCTAAACTCAAATTGCAAAATTACTGCTGAGATTAATAAAGCAATGAGAGGGACTAGAATGACAATTAAGTAATGTATGTTGTGAATTGGCAGTATTGATGAAATTCAGCATTCCAACAAGCAGAAACAAATTTAATAAGCCACAATGAAAACCTCAAGACTTTTAAGAATTATTGGCTACACAAGGCCTCTATTCATCCATTATTATATAGTGGCATTAGAAGTCTATAACAGAGGAGAAGAAATATAAGTACACATATACATATATACACAAAGAATTCCAAAGCACTAATATATTCAAAAATACATCTAAGATAGCATTTAAAGAATTCTTATGGGTTTATAAAACATTTAGGTCTATAGTATATCACCAAATTTGTGAGACTAGATGCACTACTTGAGAGGAAAAAACTTCCAAAATAATTTGAGAACAAATGACAGTTGGTTAGGTACTTGAACATTGTTAATTATACCACTTAATCCCCAATATGTTCAGAAGAAAGTGAACAAATAAAAAGCAAAAAATAAGTAAATCTATAGGAACCAATGAGGGCATTATATATAAAAGAGAATATTATGGTTAAATGACTCATCACAACATAGAAAGTTAATTATGTGTAGTGTGTGTGTGTGTGTGTGTGTGTGTGTGTGAGAGAGAGAGAGAGAGAGAGAGAGAGAGAGAGAGAGAGAGAGAGAGAGAGAGAGAGAGAGAGAGAGGAGCACATGAAAATTTGTGTACACATAGACACGCACTGCAAAAATGGGATCTTATAAAAGCTGCTGTTTTAAAATTACTCTATATTCCAGGGGATATGATCTTCTTACAGCTGACAGTAGATCACTTTGTTGAGATATTTGTTATAGAGAAGCTCAGATTTAGAGTCTTAGTTCAACACTGCAGACAGAAACCACACTTCCTCTGCAAAACCACAAAACATACAAGTTAGAGAGACTGGATTGAACACTGTGTGAACTCAGAGATCACAAGCACTACTGAAAGTGATTTAGACAGTAATCTGACAGAAAGAAGATTAATTAAAATATGAAAGCATTTTCTTGCTAAATCTCCAATATGCTACCAGCAAGGCTTATATATAATACAGGTACAAGACAAGAATTTTACTTTCTGGAGAAATCAAATAACCTTCCATCTAAAAGTAGCCTGGCCACTATTGGAGGATACGTTACCTTGCAAAATAAACATTGAATAAGAAAAACATAAGGACCTGAAAGGAGGTAGAAATTTCCCCGACTTTATTTTGAATTCAGTCAAATCACTTGACATCAAAGCAGAGAAATAATGACTGGAGACATTCCCCAGAGTTTAAGAGTGCTTCCTGCTTCTCTAGGGGAACAGAGTTCATGTTCCAGAACCCCTGTCTGGCAGTTCAAAACTGCCTGCAACTTCAGTTCCAGCAGACCCAACATCTTTGTAGTCTCTATATCATCTGCACAAAAATTTACAAACCCTCCTAAAGACAAAACTACAGATAATCATAAAAATACAGTAGAGAAGCATTATCCAAGAGGTGAAAAATCAGTAAGGGGCAAAAAAGAGATAAAAAATCACAGAGAATTTATTAAATTAAACTAAATCGAACCAAATATTAAAAATGAGCCAAGGAAAGTTAGGTAACAAAACTATCACTTCACAATGGGTAAAGTATGATGGTTAATCTTCATTACCAAGTTAATGGAGCTTAGAATCACTATGGAAACACACTGTATCTTTGAGGGTAGTTCTAGAAACATTTAACTGAGTAGTCCAACCCTGAATATCAGTGAAAGCAACTTTTGTTGATTGCCAAGACAGAAATGAAACAATACAAACAACAACAACAAAATTCAAAGAAACAAGCAGAAAAGACAAAGCAAGCCAGTAAACGAAATCTGCCCCAACTTTCTGATTGGAGATGCTGTGTAGCCAGTTATGGTATGTCCCCACCACCCTTGCCTTTCTGCCATGATGGAGTATATTATCAAAACATGACTCAAACCTCTCATTCTTTGATTTGTTTCTGTTATGTATTTTATAATAGCACCGAGAAAAGGGCCTAGTATAGAAAAATTGGCACTGGGAGATAGGGCCGTCGCTGATCATCATTGCCTTGTAGTCATTATACATTTGGAACCACTTAGAATGTTCTACACTTCACAAACTGGGCCATTCTAGAGGAAGTTCTAGAACACCAGCAATGATATGAGCAGGGGAAGACAAGTTCATGTGGTTCCAGAGGATACCAAAGGACACATCTGCCTGGGATGGAGGCTATTCATTTTAAATTCTGATGAAGAATATGGCTCCATTCTGCCTGTGTACTGAGTGTAGGCTGAAATAAAATTAAAAATAAAACTAATGTTTGGCTGCGGGTGTCTGTATCTGCTCTCATCACCTGCTGTAGGAAGCCTCTCTGATTATGATTGGGCTAGGCACTGATCTATGGATTCATGAATATAGCAGAATATCATTAGGAATCATTTCATTGACTGTGTGTGTGTGTGTGTGTGTGTGTGTGTGTGTGTGTGTGTGTGTGATCTTTGGTTCTAACCTAGGTCTCTGAGCCATATAGCAAGCAGATCCTGACTATACAGACAGTGTTGGACATTGGCTCACTCTCCTGTCTTAGACCTCATGTAGCAGGAATCTTAAAAGGTCTTATTAATAAGATCAAATCTGAGGCCAGTTATCAGGGTAAACGCTGGAAGATCAAAGAAGCAGAACAAGTCATAGCTACCTCACCTCACCAATCCCTCAGCTGATCCTGTTTCCTCAGACTGGAAGCCTCTGAGTCCTCATCCAGAATGGATCTCAGCTGAACTGCTGCTCAAAAGCCGAAAAGCTTGACCAGCTCTAGTTTCTGGTTCTCACGCCTTTTATGCCTTTCTGCTTCTTGTCATTACTTCCTGGGATTAAAGGCATGGGTCACCATGCCTGGCTGTTTCCAGTGTAGCTTTGAACTCACAGAGATCCAGATGGATCTCTGCCTCCAGAAGGCTAGGATTAAAGGTGTGAGGGCCACCATTTCCTGGCCTCTATGTATGTCTAGTGGATGTTGTGTTCCCTGATCCCAGATGAATTTATTAGGATGCACAATATATTGCAGGACATAATATATCACCACCACCTCAAGTTAGGCTGAGCTTGAGGAACCCAGCAGGAGAGGGGAGGAAGGATTCTAGGATAGAAAGGGGTCGAGTATAACAAAACACAGCTCACAGAGTTAACTAAGCAAGGCTCACAGGGGTTACAAAGACAAGAGGCAACCATGGAGCCTGCATGGGTCTGTGCATCTTCATACATGCTGTGGTTGTTTACATTGGGTTTTTGTTGGATTTCTAACAGAGTGATTTAGAACGTTTCTGACTCTTTTTCCTATTCTTGGGACCCATTTTCTCCTACAGGTTTGCCTCGTCCAGCCTTGATATGAGGGTTTATGCCTATTCCTATTGCATCTTGTTATACCATATTCATTTGATACTACTGGGAGGCCTGCTCTTTTCTGAAGAAAAACAGAGGCAAGGTATCATGGGATGGAGGGTGTCTGGGATCAGGGGAGGAAGCAGAGCCTGCAGTCAGGATACACTGTATGAGACATGAGTTAAAAAAAAAAAAAAGACGAAAGAAAAAGTAATTGATTAAATTATAAAATGAAAAAAAATTTGGTTGAAACAAATGAATTAAAAGTTTTTCTCTGGGTTTGGGATTTAGCTCAGTGGTAGAGTGCTTGCCTAGCAAGCACAAGGCCCTTGGTTCGGTCCTCAGCTCTGGAAAATAAAAATTAAAAAAGTTTTCTTCATAACATTCAGGCTATGCTACAGTTACTGCTTAATACTCTTATCTGGATCTAATCTGTGAGATGACAAAACCTTAGCAGGAATATATTAAAATAATGTGGGTTGGGGATTTACCTCAGTGGTAGAGTGCTTGCCTAGCAAGTGCAAGGCCCTAGGTTCGATCCTCAGCTCCATATTAAAAAAAAAAAAAAAGAATGTATAATTATATTTGGAGAGAAACATGGATCATTCTAATCTTGTTAAACTGAGCAATAAGTTGTTCATATAATCTCCTTCCCTCTCTTCAACTGGACTCATGGAGCTTGGCCTGGTGCTTGGCTATGGATCTCTGCATCTTCTTCCATCAGTTACTGTTGGGGAATATTATTTTAAGATGTGGGGTTGGTTTGTTTGTTTGGTTGTTTTTTTTTATTTTCTTCTTCTTCTTATGCTGCATTTGTTTAACCCTGTGAAGCTGTGTTACTGTGACTGTCTAAAACACTTGATGGTCTAATAAAGAACTGGCCAATAGAAAGGCAGGAGAAAGGATAGGCAGGGCTGGCAGACAGAGAGAATATATAGATGGAGAAATCTAGGAGGAGAAAAAAAAAAAGAGATGGAGGACTGAGGAGATCTAGGAGCCAGAGAAGGAGGAAGACTCCAGGGACTAGCCAACCAGCTACACAGCAAGCCACAGAGAACAAAACAAAGAAAGGTATACAGGAATAGAAATCGAAAAGCCCAGAGGCAAAAGGTAGATGGGGTAAGTTAAGGAAAGTTGGCTAGAAATGAAGTTAAGGTCAGGCATTTATAAGTAAGAATAAGCCCTCAAATATGATTTATTTAAGAATAAGGTGGGTGGTTGGCTCTCCAAAATAAATAAATAAATAAAAGAGTGAAAAACCACCACCAACAAGAAGTTATTGGATAATGGCTCTATGATGATAGTTAGCATATTCACTAATCTGATTACTGGAGTAGGCAAATTCAGGCACCCTTGTGGATTCCTGGGAATTTCCCCAGCACCAGGTTTCTCCCTAACCCCATAATGACCACCTCTATCAAGATATCTCTTTCATTGCTCTCCTACTCCAACCCTACCCCAGCTCAACTATCCTGTTCCTTCATATTCTCATCCCTTGTCCCCTCCACTCTATTGTCTGCATCTTCCATCCCGCTTACTCATGGAGATCTCATTTATTTTCCCTTCCCAGGGCAATCTATTCATCCCTTTCAGAGTCCTCCTTGTTACTTACATTCTCTGGAGATGTGCATTGTAGTCTGGTTACCTTTATTTTATGTACAGTATCCACTTATGAGTGAATATACACCATGTTTGTCTTTCTGAGTCTGGGTTAACTCACTTAGGGTGATATTTTCCAGTCCCATCCACTTACCTGTAAACTTCATGATGCCTTTGTATTTTACAGCTAAGTAATACTCCATTGTGAATATGTACCACATTTTCTTTATCCATTCTTCAGTTGAGAGGCATCTAGGTTGTTTCTAGGTTCTGGCTATAATGAATAATGCTGCTATGAACATAGTTGAGCAAGTGTCCTTATGGCATGATGGTGCATCCCTTGAGTATATGTCCACGAGCTGTGTTATTGGGTCTTGAGGTAGACTTATTCCCAATTTCCTGAGAAATTGCCTTACTGATTTCCAAAGTGGCTGTACAAGTTTGCGCTCACACCAACAGTGGAGGAGTGCTCCCCTTGCTCTGGATCATAATGGAGAAATCCACAGAGACAACTGAACCAGGCTTGTAGGAACTCATGAACTGTGAAATATGTGTGGGACAGAACTAGTCTTTCTGAATACAGGAGACAGTTGTGTAGCCTGGTTTGTTTGAGGGGCCCTTGCTGTGGGATCAGGATCTGTCCCTGGTGCATGAGCTGGCTTTCTGGAGCCCTTTACCTTGCTCAGACAAGATGCAGGGGGGATGGCTTGGTCCCGCCTCAACTAAATGTACCAGGCTTTGCTGACTCCCCAAGGGAGACCTTACCATTTTGGAGGAGGGAGTGTATGAGTGGGTTGGGGGTAAGGCTGGAGGGAAGCGGGAGGAGGGATGAGAGGGAGATCTGTGGTCAGTATGTAAAATGAATAATTTTTTTTCTTAAATAAAAGAAGAAAAATCAGTCATTATTCTTCGAGCAACTCTTTCCATTTCCTATGGTTCAGAGAATAATATACTATTTCCTTACTTTAAGTTTTAAATGAGTGAGTTAAGTATACAACCAAGTATAAGAGTATAGAGAAAGTAGAGGGTATGAGCAAAAGATAGGTAGCAAGACATGACTATTCCTCAGAAATAACTGGGAGAGCCTGGTTGGATAAAGCAAACAGAGATAACAATCAAATAATGGACTTATAAACATCTTGTTACAATTAAACAGGAAGTTAGAGCAATCATCTATAGTACTCTATTGAGCTGTCTTTCTGTGGGAAAGCTGGTTTTTTCTCTCATATAATAAAATATTGTATTACATGGACAATAGTAAAATCTGTTGGAAATCATTTACCCTTTACATGTTCTCAAGAATCTGATGGTTTTTTTATCTGATCTTTTTTGTTGTTGTTGTTCTTTTTCCTTCTTTGTTTAGAATTTTTCAGGGTTATCTCATTCCCTACAATGGGATCTTGTAGAATAAATTGAGAAAAACATGCTTGAGTCAGAAATGGATAAGGAGTTATTCCTCTTCCACAGCCAGTGTCTCAATAAACTTAAATGGTGGACAACAATTTACCAATATATTGTATATTATATCTCAGTAAAGATAAACCTGACCCTGTGCACTAGGACAAGACATGTTTCCTGATGGCAAGACCTACCTATTGAACACTCCATCTTGTAAAAGATGCAAATGCAGTTGAAAAGAGAAAGTTTAAAATGAAAACGAAACTAAAAGGATTCCCTTCGTGAAGCAAAAGCAAGACAGTTTTCCCCTGGCATAAGCACGCAAAGACATCTGCAAAGGTGGTCCAAGGAGGCCAGAATTCATCTCAAGCTGGCTACAAAAATCGTCGGCATCATTCACAAGTTCCAGTTTTGTATACTTCAAAAGGACATGAGAAAGGGGGTTTAATACATGCTGACACCAATGTTTTTAAGCACCAGTGTGGCCAGGAAATGTGCAGTATTGATACTCCTGGCCAAGAAGCCAGAAAAAGCTACTCTTTGAAGCTCTGATGATGAAGCCTAATTGGCAATGGAGTCCCCAGGATGGTGGAAGATGCCAGGATCAGAGAGTGTTTCCCAAGGAAAGTTACAAGCAATGAGTAGAGCTAGCTCAAGGAAAACTATGTTTTCTGTAGAAGTCAATGATGGAGGGACTAGGCTGCCCAAGCCCTTTGGAGTTTAGAAGAGTGTATTTTGAGCTGTAGATGGTCGACATATAGCTACAGGATTTGATCATTGCCTTGCTAGCTTTTAATTTTCTTTTTGTAATTTATATATATATATATATATATATATATATATATATATATATATATATATATTGGTTTGGTTGGCTTGTTTTGGTGCTTTGTGTTTGTTTCTGTTTTGACTATCTCCATACCTCTCCCTTTTGTAATGTAAGTATTTACTCTGTACAATGACATATTGAAAGTAATTAATACATGCATAAAATGTATTTTTCTAAGGTCCTACAATTAAGTGACTGTCTTTACTATCCAAATGGACTAAACTCATCAACAAGTTTTGGAAAGAGATTTAAAACATCTGGGGACATTTACAGAGGGACCAAATACCCTTTACATTATTAAATGAACATGGTACTCTAGGGAACAGAGGTGCAAAGATATGATTATAGTGGTATGTGTATGTCAAGCTGGTAAGGAGTGGAGATATGATAGTTATGACCTGTCAATGATTGTAGAGCTTTGAATATTATAGAGATACATTATTAGGTATATCTCCTAGGGTATGTCTGAAAAGTAGGGAAAACCCAAAATGAATGTCAGTGGTACCATTGATGGTCTGGTTGATAGACTGGGAATGCAGACTGAACAACAACAACAACAAAAAAGTAAAAAGAAAAAGAAAACCAAATGACAGCATCCATGCCTATGGTTCCTGATTTTTTTGTTATGCAGTGTCCTCAGGTACCTCATCTTCTGCTACTATTTTTTTTTTCTCCCAACATAATGGACTGTACCTTCAACCATGCTTCAAAATACTTCCTTTCTTCAGTTTTTTTTGGTCAAGGATTTTATAACTGCAATGAGAAGACCCGCTAGCACCACACGTTTCCACAAGCAGAGATGTCTCCACAGAGGTTTACTCTTTCGCTTTCACTGGTAAAGATAAAGAACAAAGTTCATGAGTTTCAATGTACAGTTTCATATATAGAATTAATGCTTCTGACTCTGAATCACAAGTTTCACTCCAGCAGGAGCTACTTAGAAGACCTGGTTTCTTATTTGTTTGCTTGTTTAAGTTTTATATATATATATATACACACATATACATATATATGTATATATATGTGTGTGTGTGTGTGTATATATATATATATATATATATATATATATATATGTGTGTGTGTGTAATTTATTATATTCATGAACTTAAATAAATAACATCAAAATATAATTTTTAAAAATGTATTGTATGAACTTCCTGAAATGGCTACATCACTTTCATTTTTATTCTTTCATTTGATTAAAAAACAATCCTATGTGTTCTCCAAACCTTCATTTTACCCCTCTTTGAAGTTGAAAATATTCTAATGGGTTTGAAAAGACATCTCACTATGGTTCAAATTTGTATTTCCTAAATAACTAACAATGTTGAATACGAGTCAGGCTTTTTCCACAGTTTTTGAAGAAATTTCTATGCAGACATTTAAATGTTTTCTCTAGTTTCCTGAGTTTCCCTTTTAAGTGGAACTCTACAATTTCTATTTACATTCTGTATAAGAACTCCTCAGAGACTATATCGATGTTTTGTAAATATTTCTTCTGTTATGTTAATTCTTTAATTCATATTCAATTTTTATTAATTTTACTTTTTTTACATGAGCATATAAATTTACAGCTTCTTTTTCAGCATTTACATACATACTTAATATTAATTGATCCACAGCTAACACATCTTGAGGTACCCTGCTCATTATTTTTTAGATTGGAATATTAAGCTGTCATAAAGAAGTCAACAGATCTTCTGTTTTACAGAGAGCTTCAGAAATGTTTACAAGCAATAAATAAACATTTCCTGTCTTAGGTAAATTATATAGCTGTATTGTTATTACTGTCTATATTAAAGATATGTTGGGACTCTATAATCTGAGCACTGAAAAATTAAAAGCACGATGATAGGATGCATAGAAAGACTATATCGTGGAAAGCTAAACAGACAGAAAAACAAAAGAAAACAAAAACAAACCAAACAAAATGATTTCTAATTTTTGTTGATCATAGAAGTTACTGTGTAGTGAGAAGTCCTACAAAATTCTGCAGACTTTAGATGACTTTACTATAAATGGATATCTAATTATTTTAAAAGAGGAAATGGTATTTTATAAAATGTTTCATAGGATATGAGTAGGCTTTTGCATTATTCTTCATACAGTATTCCTTATGATTAGTCTCCATTCCAATCTGTTGTTCCCTGGAGTTCCCTGGATAGTCCTGTGCTCCTCCTCCTGAAGCCTGTCTATGTCTGCTGTATTCTACTTTCTACCATGGTTTACTTATAATATACAATCCTCTTTCTTAATGTGCTCCCAAAAGTTCTTTCTAGTTTCCTGGTTTCCACTTGTACTACAAGTTAAACCACAAGAGATTTGAAGTTATCTTCCACAAGTGAGAGAAAACATACTGAGTTTCTCTTTCTGGGCCAGAGTTCCCTCATTCAGAATAACATCTTGAATTCCATACATCTTTCTACAAGTTTTCTGAAGTTTTCTCTTTTCAGCTGACTAATATTTCACTGTGTACATAGCCACATTTTTATTATCCTTTATCTGTTGATGGACATTTAACCTGATTCCACCTCTTAGCTACTGTGAATAAAATATGAATGGGCACAGGAAACTCTATTAGAATATAAAGTCTGTTGGAGATGTGCATAGGTCTGATGTAGATGGAGCATATACAAGAGCTATTTCTAGATGTGGAGAAACATCAACACTGATTCCCAAACTGGCTGCAGTAGTTTATTACACCCACCGGAAGTATATAAGAATAGCCCTTAGCCATAACCAGGCTCATAGTGGTCATTTATATTTCTAATGCTGAACAGTCTGATTAATGTGAGATTGAGGGTAGATAATGTCACTCTCAGAATACAGGGATTAATAAATGAAAACTTCAGTGCAACAAAAAGGATACATCCCTGTAAGTTATTGATCAGAAAATATCCAGAGATCACTTGTGATATATTGTGTCCCCCAATCTATTGTGTACCCTAATGAAATTTATCTGGGTTCAGAGAACAGGAAATCCACTAGATTAGGCATAGAGGCCAGACACTAATGGCACATCCTATTAATCCTATCACTCAGGAGGCAGAGATCTGTCTGTGAGTTCAAGGCCACATGGGAAACAGAGCCAGGCAGTGGTGGTACAAACCTTTAATCCCAGCACTTGAGATATCATGTCTTTGCTTGGAAAGGACACATTCCATTAATCCCAGGAAGTAATATGAAAGGCCACAGAAAAGTATATAAGGCATGAGAAAACAAGAACTCATGCTCTTGAGGCTGAGGACCAGGAAACAGAGGCTTTTAAGCAGCAGTTCAACTGAGAACCTCAGGAGTGAGGACTCAGAGGCTTTCAGTCTGAGGATTCATGGAAACAGGATCGGCTGAGGTGTTGGTGAGGTGAGGTTGGCTGTGCCTTGTTCTGCTTCTCTGACCTTTCAGATTTCACTCCAATATCTGGCTCCATTTATTATTATTACTATTATTATTATTATTATTATTATTATTATTATTATTATTATTATTAATACGACTGTTTAGTAATTTGTGTTACAATCACCCAAACAGGAAGACTGTTATCATTGTTCCTAGTAACCCAAGATAGCCACATGAAAAGACTCTATTATTGAAGAGACCACACATTTTGGCTGCAGGACATTAAGAAGTCAGTCTCAAACTAACAAGGAAACTAGCTTTTATCTTGCCAGAAGTTGTTATGCATCTGCTCATGGGAGAATATACCAATGGGATTATCCATTGCCAGGCCATCAATTCTGACAAAGTACTGCCCACCTGTGCAATGTTAGCAAAACTGCTATGCTACTCCTCTCCTTGGTTTCTTCTGTCTTTCGGGACTTTGGTTTACAATACAGAAAGCACTCTCATTTTTGCACAATATGGAAAGCACTCTCATTGTCATACTTTTTTTTTATAATGCATATTCTCTGACAAGAATTTCCTTCCCTCAATTACCCATAGAGCTGGTTATTTCCATAAGAATTCCTTTTGTCATTCCAAAACTTTTTTTCTTCTAATATCAGAGGAGTATTTTTTAAATTAAGTTTAGTTTCTTCCTTTGTCCTCCAAACTCATTAATGGTAATTTTTATATGTTTATATTTAATGTTTATCATTGCTATATTTCAAATGGATTTTAAACACCACAGTATAAAAGATCTTTGACATTAATAGCTTCTGACATAATTAGTGGAGCATGATCTATGCTTCATAAGTATTGACATACTGTGGAATATTTCTGCATTGATGGAACTATTCTGTCTGAATACCTCATGGAATATTGACTAACTGACCAGACAAGGGGATGTTGAAATGTCGGTAGATATGTTATAGTGAGCACACCAGAAGTGATTACTCAAACACAGTTTATAGCTAATTTAAAGTCTTTATGCCAATCAGCTGGGACTATACTAATTTGAGCCCCAAGTTTAGCCCCAAGTGTCCAGAGCATGGAATTTGGAAGATAAAAACCACATTCTGACCTCTTGCTAGGCAGCTGAAGTGAGACTTGATGTTCCACATAAGCAAGTAGTTTAACAGAAGCCACAATAAGTCTGCTGGCCATCTTGACATCAGTTCCTAGATTACAGTTTGGTAATTTTCCATGGTATTGTCTATAAAGGAGATCAAAGTCTAGTTAAACATGAAATGCCCTCGTCAAAAATACAAAATGGAGGGACTTCTGCAATAACTTATCTTCTCACAGATAGAATATTCTGTTTCCTCCCCAATGTCTTTACGTCTTTAAAGATCCTTCATCCAACACACCATTCATTTTTTAATGAAATAGAAAGTAGTCTCATGACTGTAAATGAACCTGCGACATAAACTTCCTTAAGAGTAACCCTGTCTTTCCTGGTGCATATTTTGCCCATGATGTTTTTCAGGTCTGTGCCCAGAGCAATATCCCAGTTCTGATAGACTAGACACATTTTATCCTCACATGCCAACCTCACAGGAGGTGGGTGATACACATGGAATCTCTGTTTTTGCAACCTAGAGAGAAATTTTACCTGCTGAATAACTACTATTTTTTTTTTCAGCCATGCCTTCTCAGGAGGCTTTGCTATCCTCTCTGCTAACATGAAACCTTGTCTTCTACAAGTACCTTCTTTCTTTCATAGGGTTATAGTACAGAAAAAGGCACACATAAGAATTCAATGCCTTTACCCCACATGAATCTCATTATCATTGTGTATTTGATAATACTATAATTATATGTAAGAAGCTTGGTGTGTCACAAAGCTAGCTATTTTCATTATCATTTTGTCTCTTCCATTCAGTGTTGTAAATACATAAAATTCTGCATCTCTTAGTTACAGAAGACTTAAATAATTCTTTGATAATTTCAGGAAATATACTTCAGTCATAATCACACCCAGCTCCTCCCTTATCCTCCATCAATTCCCTGTTCATCCAATATGAAGTTTTCCTCTTCATACTCCATCTGTGGAGTACATTTTTGTATTTCCCAACTGCTCTTGGGAATGTAGTCTGCCCTGGAGTGTTGTCAGCCTACCAAAGGTGACAGTGAAGACAGCTCTCCCTGTTTCTCTCTCTCCCCCTCTCTCTTTCTCATCATCTGTCAACTGCCAATATTTCCCTAGAAAAGAGTGGGACTTTATACCTATAAACACCCTCTATATTGGCATTATGAGTGGCTGGTGTTTGAGCAGGTCTTACACATACTATTCTAGTTGCTACGGGTCCATATGTGTAACTGACCTCTTGTATCTGGAGAATATACTTTCAGTATAATCAAAATTTATCTAATTATATTATGAATATATCATATGTGATTGACATATATCATGTTAAATTCAGTTTCATAACATAATTGCTCTTTCTTCCTTGATTTAACAAAAACAGATATAGTTCTTTAAAAATTTAAATTAAAAATAAAACACAGATATTAATTATATGTTCACTGGATTTAATTGTGACTGAGCTTAAAACATAAATAAATCCATTAGAAATCCTCATATATTTTAAACATAAAATAGAAAAATTAAATTAAGACTGATTTGTTTCACTTATTTCATTTTTCTAGTAAATATTCTTAAATTCAACAAGATGAAAATTGAGCTCAGTAGATATGCTATTTTTCATTTATTCTTTAAAAATCTCATAACTAGAAAAATATATCTTGATTGTACCATTCCATTATCTACCCCTAACCTCCCAGGATTCCCTCCAATACATCTCCATCTCAACTTCCTGTACTGTTTTTATTTAAATACACTAAGTTCAAAATTAGTGTGCTTAAGAGTGAGTTAATATTGAAGAAATATATATATATATATATATATATATATATATATTTAAACCATAACTAAGTCCCCAAGGAAATTGGAGAGATTATTTAGAATTTTTTTACATATTTCTTCCTTAAAACATTTTTATTGGCCACTAAATTTCAAGATTGTATTTATAAAATTTGCGATGATAATAAATGTACAAGAAATGATTCCATGACTTTCAGGATAGTTCAAATAATAAAGTTGCTTGCCACAAGCATTGTGCCCTGGGATTGATTTTGGAGTTCCACACTGTAGTAGGAAAAGGTGGTTATTCCATGTGCTCCTAACCTACACACACACACACACACACACACACAAACACACACACACACAGAACTTTAACAAACAGAAGCCTATAGTAGTAATAATAATAATAACAATAGTAATACTACTACTAATAATAATAATAATAAAATTATCTATTCATTCCAATTTTCTCAATATAATGTCTATCTAAAATGGGAGAGTCAAAGAAAAACACAATATTATTAAATAATTATTATAGCACTTGTTTTTCAATTCCTTGTGATTTCAAGATGTGAAACCCTCATTACTAAATGTTCTTCACTTTATTATCTCAAGCATTGGGTTATTTATGGTAGAAGTCTGCTGTTTACAGTTACAGTGATTTTTTTTAATACTAATTAACAAAATAGAAAGCAGTACACATTAAATATTAGAAATAGAATCAATTTACAGAACCTAATTTGGTGTGTTGTTGGCTTTATTGGGAGTCACAGCCATTTGAAGCTAACAGTGCTCTGTTCATATACCTACTAAAATGATTTATGTATATGTTAACACTAACTCATGTTCCATTGTGACAACCTGAATGATTGCTATGTGCTGAGGTGGTTGATTATCAGAGGAATGATTGAAACACATGAAGTTGATTACCCCATGGGTGGTACCAGTAGGTCAAACCCAATTTACTACAGCTAATAAAAATATTCTTGACTATATTTGGCATATGTTTTAAACATCATCAAGGAGTTACATATTTAATTAAAAACAATTCAAGAGAATTTTTTCTTCTTTTGACCTGTGCATTGTGATGTCTTGATTTTCAATGGACAGATTTCTTGTACTAAATTCTTCAAATTGGAGATAATGCTTGAAGTTTGTAATAAAAAGAAATAAAGTATGTCTGAGGTGTGAGTGTAAGACAGATTTTTGAAATATAGCAAACACTTTAAAAATAATAGAAACAGTAAGCTCAGATGTTTTAAATTTACATTTCTTTGGTACAGACAGAACCTAGTATCTTTAAATATCAAAGGAATATTAGTGCCCCAATACACGCATACATAGTATATTTTCATTAAGTAAACATATCTATTCCTCAAACACCAGTTCTACATTGCAAAATCTTTCAAACTCATTTTGTTTCTTTCTATAAACATCCTACCTTATATCGCCATCACCAAGAGCTTATTGCCCTAACTAAGGAAAAGTTACCACCACTGAATTGACCCTTCTTCCTTGTCCTGCTTTTCACATCCAGGATTGTGCTGAAGGCAAGATTCCACTTGGGAATGGTGAAACATTTGTCCTTTGGTGCTTGGCTTATTTGCTTAACAGAATATTTTCAGTACCATGCATATTGTTGGAAATGAATGTATTTCACTCCATTTTCCGACTATGTATTGCAAGCCACATTTTTTTTTTTTTATTTGTCGAATGGCTAATGGGCATATAGTTTGCTTCCATTTTCTGTTAATGTGAATGAACCTGCAGTGGAGAAAGTGGTGCAGATGTCTCTTCAAAATGTTGATTTCTTAATGGGCCACAAAACAAAAAGCCGTGACTGTGAGGAAGAGATTTGTGGGATGGAGAGAGTTTGAGAGCAGTGAAAAATGAGAATAACTAGAATGCATAATTTACACACTCGGAAATGTCAAAGAACACATTTAATACAAAACGTAAAGTATTGAATTTATTTTCTTGGATATATACCAGTAGTGAGACTGCTAGATAATACAGTATCACTGATATTTTTTTAGCAGGATAATTATCCTAGATACAAGATATTTGAAGCTCAACACAAGCTGTGCCAAGAAATAATTTTCTCTGAAATAATGTTATGATTGGCCAAGTATGTAGCAGTCTATCAACGTAACCATTAGTTTCCAATGCCTGACAGACACAGCCTAACTTTAAACATAAATAGATGTATTTGTCAGTTCTGTGATTATGTTATGTTCTCAAAGACCAAGTGGAAAATGTCCTTGCAGAGGAAATAAGGTGCCTTACTCCCATATAGTGAGGAAGTAGTGTGACCATGGAGACTGAGAGCCTCCCTGACAATAGAGAAGAAACTCGAAACCTCAGTACGTAGCCAGAGGGAACTGAATCCTGCAAATAGCTTGTGACAGAACATATGTGTACTCTTTAGGATTAACTCTGTGTAGTAGATTTTATTTCACAGCTGAAAAACAAAAAACCTAGTAAACTGGTTTAGCATTTAAATTTTTCCATTCCTTTCCTCCCTTCCTCTCTTCCTTCCTTCCTTCTTACTTTCCTTCCTTTTTTTCTTTAATTATTTCCTTTTTTTTTTTTTTGCATTTTCTTGTTTCCCAGGTTACCTTGAAACTCCTTGTATCCAAGAATGTGCTTGAACTTCTCAACTGTGGACCTGCAGTCAAAGAGGAGCCCAGTAATATAATAATAAAGCATGAACCAGCACATCTATCTTATCCAGAATATTGAATCTAGGTCTTCATGGATGCTAGAAAGTACTCAAAGAGTAGAACCACACCTTCAGCTCCACTCATGGTATTTATAACAACTGAATATCTATTAAGTTTACAATGAAAATCACTATTTTAATATTATTAATTTTTCAGTGTTGATAAATGTAGGGACAAACATGTCCTCTTAGATCCAAGTTTGAGAAAGGTGCTATTCTAAAAGAAAATATGGGAAGATTGTATTTTAAAGTTATACATCATAAATGTGTGCTAGAATAACCAATAATATAAGCACAATAGATTTCATACTTTTCAATATAATTTCTTAAAGCTCTTTGACAAAAATATTTTATTAGATATTGCTATAAAAATAATTTACAGGCTTCACTGATATAAAGATACATTGAAGCAAGTATATTAACATTTAAAATTCTGCTCAATATTCTTTTTGATTCAGAAGAGAATGCATATAATCAATGACTGCACGCACTTATACTTTAACTGTATAGAAATAATATTTCATCAAAGAAATGGTAGTGTTTCCTCTTACTCATAGAAAAGGTAATATAAGACTTCATTTATACTGTGACATAAATCGAGGTATGAATTTCAAATGTTTATGATTTAAATTTTGTTATTCTTTCCTTGTTCTCCCACTCTGTTCCTGATCCAGCTGGGACCTCCCGCTGCCCTAAGCTCTCTTTCTCCATGATAAATGAAGACCCCATGGAAATAGGTAAAAACAGAATGCTAGAGATGTTCTCAGGAATCCAAAAAGATACTTCCACGTTGATGGAGTGCCTACTCTGGTGATTGGATGCCCCACCCTAACTGTTGTGATAGAACGCTCATCCAATGACTGATGGAAGCTGATGCAGAGATCCAAGGCCAGGCCCCAGGTGGAGTTCTAGGAATCCAATCAGTGAGAGAGAGGAGGGATTGTATGAACAAGAATTGTTGAGACCATGATTTGAAAAAGCTCAGGGACAAATAGCCAAACTAGTGAAAACGCATGAACTATGAACCAATAGCTGAGGAGCCCCCAACTGGATCAGGCCCTCTGGATAAGTGAGACAGTTTATTAACTTGAACTGTTTGGGATGCCCCCAAGCAGTGGGACCAGGACCTGTCCTTAGTGCATGAGCTGGCTTTTTCGAACCTACGGCCTATGTTGGGACACTTTGCTCAGCCTTGGTGCAGGGAGGAGGAGACTGGACCTGCCTTGGCTGAGTCTACCAGGCTGGGCTGACACCCCAGGGGAGACCTTGCCCTGGAGGAGGTGGGAATGGGGAGGCAAATTGGGGGAGATGCATGGGAGGTGGGACGAGGGAGGACAGGAGAATCTGTGGCTGATATGTAAAATTAAATTAATTTTAAAATAAAAATATTTTAAAAAATTATTTTTCATGATATCTCTTTTAAGGCAACATGCATGAGTAAGTACTCCCTCAATATTTTTAAGTAACATCTGCTTATTTATATTGAATGCTTTTTAAATAGTGATTGGCAAGAAGGCTCAGTGACTAAATTACTTGAGACCAAGACTGACACGCTGAGTTCAACCCCAATGGTATACATGGCAGAAAGAGTGGATTAACTCCTCTAAATTGTCCTCTAACCATCATAAGAGCATTATGACATGTCTACAAAATGCATGTACACACACACACACACACACACACACACACACACACACACACACACACATGGGCACATTCATGCACAAACACTAAATGTAGTAAACTATAATAAAATGGAAGGTACTATACTTTTTTATACCTAGAGAACAAATAATTATTGCAGAAGACACCACAGCCTTATAGTAAGACATAAAGAATTCAAGCTGGAATTAATTTAAATGCTTCAACCCATTGGATAGTTATAATCCCACAATTCTGCCATCAACAGTCTTAAACATCTATGGGTCTTGCTTGCAAGTCTGAACCTGTGAGGAACAATATAACCAATGGTGCAATAGTGTTATTATAGTTATGGAGTAGCCAACCACTTGTGATTGGATTTATTGGGCACTACAAGAAGGAATTAAAGTCTGTTACAGTAGAAATTGTTAAAACTCTATTGCCCGGAAGGTCATAGGTCCTAATGGATAAGCTATTGTAGAGTTCTGTGGAATGTTACCTTCTGGGCATCATGTGGATATTGCACTGATGAATTCTTATCAGCAGTGATCACTTGTACAAACTGTTCATCAAGATTCTATTGAGAAATGGGGAGGTGCTCACAAGGCCTCTCTCAGATCCAAGGATGTAAAAGCAATTGTTGGACTATAAAGGTGAAGGGTCTGTGAGGACTCATTCTTCATTAAGGCTATACATGGTGTTGATGGGTTTAAAGACACGTTTTATCCATTGGTATTGCACAGATAACTTGCCCATATTGTTGTAAATAAACCCTACCAATATTTCAGTAAGTCATCATAAGTAAGCACATTGATGTGAATAAGGAGAGATCAAAGTAAAAGCTAGAACTGTTGAGAAGAGAAAGAGGGTTGGTGGGATTGTGTAAGGGAGATAAGAGAAGGGGGTCAGCACAGTGATTGTGAGCAAAGTACATTCCACATGTGGGATGATGCCATAAAGGATCTGGTATTATTTACAACTAGTATAAGCTAACAAAACTTTAAGACGTCCCTACTGTATGGTCCAACAGACCTAAAGATTGAAAAAAATATTACCTTCAGACAGCTGTTATTGAAAACTACAACAAAGATATTCACCAAGTATGCGAGTTACACAAACTCCACTTTAACATGAGTAACCTGATAGTTTCTGATAATGTCCTACACCATGTTCTCTAAAATCCTTATTTCAGGAGAAGAATGTGTTACATCATGTTTTGTGCTATTATCTGAAACTTAACTGAAAAACAAACAACTTTCAACTTAGGAGGGAATGTAAAGAATGATAGAGGCAGAAAAGCTTAAACTCTGTGAACTTTATGCCACTGAGATACACAAAACAACATGAGAGATTAACTTTTTAATCTACTCTTCAAAGAGCTACACAGTTATTTTTTCATGAAAGTCTCAAATCACAGACTAGATTTCTGAAAATTCCATAATACCAATCAGTAGATTAGTTTACTGTGCAAATTAGAGAAGAAGAATTTGAACAAGTAGTTGTTTATTTCATATTTCTTTGTTAATGCTCTTCAGTGTTAGAGCTGGTCCCTAGTAAAAACGCTTCTGTCAGATGTAAATTGGTTTCATATATTCAGACACAGTGAGAATTTTCTAATTTTCCTTTTTGGTTTATGAGGATGGATCACTTTCAGGTTTTTCCAATGCATTTCAATGACTGTAGACTTTATTATGATTATGCTGGAAGATATTTCTGGCCTCTTGACAACTCTGGAATATCTTAAATACAGTGATAATCCCTACCCAGCAGGTATTTTTAAATGAGTACAAACAAAATTATCTGTGTGTAAATGTTCCTATAATTATGAATTGACATGAAGAGATATACTTTATTTTCCTTATTATCAATGGAGAGATTGAAAACTAATTTAGTATTTCAAAATTGTTTAAGGCTAGTAAACAACTCATTTAATATTGAAGTTATACATCTTGGAAAGAAGTCTTTATCTGTGCATTCTTATTTGGATTTCATATGAACATAGTATAATATTGCCATAATCTCTCCTTTTATTATAATGTATTTTATAGTCAATGCTGTAGAAGTCTCCTTGAGAGTAATTAGTGCTTCCAGTACAATTATTTTAATGTATAATATACATATTATATTTGTAGAAAGATAACTTGATACATAATATGTATGTATATCTCTTTTCAATAGAGTAAAATTAAAAATTAAATCTGGTGACTAGTGACATTCTTTCTGTTTTCAAATTTGTAAATTGCAAAGCCTCTTATACTTAGCAGTTCCAAGAGTGAGTAAATACAGAATATTAAAATCCTGTTGCTCCACATCCCAACAACCCTACAAGTGACCATCTGTTACTCTTAGCTCGAACATTTTAGCATAAGGTCTCTATGTACTAGAAGCTTGTCTTTTGTAAAATAAATGGTGGAAAGTCCACAGAAATGCTAATGCAAATGTGTTAGACTCTCATCTCTGCCACTGAAAAATGGGCTTCATTTCTGTTTTCTCCCTGCAAATAGCAAAGTATTCCCTGGAGAACTGGTTAAATTCTGCCACTAGTCATCTGCTGCTTTTACATATAAGGATACACTGCAGTAGAGAAGCATTATTATGTGTAGAGGTTATTTACTGTTTTTAAAGAATTTACATTGGAACTGAAATATAAACCTCCAATAATAATCAGAATGGTAAGGATTAAAAGCAAGATATATTACAGTTATATATAATAAACAGTAATTTTTTCTGCCTTTAGAATTGAGAGTAAACAAAAGAATGAACATGTTTTCTTTCAAGGTATAATTTTAATACACAAATTATTTATGAACATGATAGCATTGGCTTATAGGCAATGATATGTTACAATGGAACAAAGCTGATTATGACTTAGACTTCCCCTCCAATGGTCAAGATGTCAAGATCTGCAATTTTTAATTAGATATCTCTAGAAAAATGTTTCAACTTCACAATAAAATATGAGGTCATGGGCATTAAAACTTCAATTTAATCAACATGTAATTTGGGTCATGCTTTTCAATAATCTGCCCATAGTTAATTAGTTTAAATATGTAAGATAAATAAAAATAATACAATATGTAATTCAAATCTAAAATTATATATTATGAACATGCATTCTTCTGTGTATTGTTACTATCCAATTTGGACTTACACTATGATTCTTTCCAACTAACATAGCCTGAGAAGTGTTCAGGCAGTATACAGTTTTGTGCAAGGAATTTCTCTATCGTTCACTAATTATTCTCCTCTCTCCCATCCTGTGCTGCTCCACATGCTGTGGTGTCTCTCTAGTCTGTGACAGGATTGCTAAACTTTGAGCTCAATAATATTTATTTTTAATTGTGGAATTATCATACATTTACAACTCCTTTAAATACTCATTCAATAAGTCGTAGTATCTGAGTCGATTTGTCTTAATCTGTACTTTCTGTCCCCTTGCTGCTGACTCAATTCATAAAGTACAGTGTTGTTAATTTATGACTCTGAGGAAATACAATAATTGTTTTAAGTACTCCCCAGATGACATTTTCTTTCTGAATAGTACTATCTGCATATCTACCTGATTTTAAAATGAAATGAACTAGATGGTTTTTTTTTGTTTGTTTTTTTTTTGGTTTTTTTTTGAGAGGAGCTATTTGCAACAAAATTATAGCAAGTGTCAAAAAGATGAAAAATATATTTGATGAGCATTCTGTCATTTTGTAATATTATCCCTCTACTTGGAAGTAGACAGGAATGTACACCAGTTTGGTGATTTCCTAGGCAGATATAGTACAAGTTTCAATCTTCTGAGTCTTTAAAGACAGACTTTTAAGATGTAGACTTTTTTGACCAAATGTTAGTCACACTTTGTATTGTCTATGAGAATAATTTTAATTCTCTTTATTTTATAAAATGATAAAATAAGTGTTGCTGTGTGACCACTGAAGTTTACTCGGGAAATTTATTTAAGGAATATAAGATTTGTATGGATAGAATAGTATTATAAACTACTTCTATTAGGCATCTCAAGAGCTAAGTATCATACTTCTCTTGCAGAGGATTCAAGTTGGGTCTTCAGTACGTACTCTGACAGCTCACAATCCTATGTAATTTCAGCTCTAAAGGCATTTAATGTTGTTGTAGAGTATTATTTGGAGATGTGTTACATTTGTGTATGCTGTGGAACATTTGTTTAATGATGCAAAGATGTGTTGAATTCTTTTATCTTGCATTTGCTTAACTGTGAAGCTGTGCTACTTTGGCTGTCTGAAACAACTAACTGATGGTTTAATATGAGCCGAAAAGCCAATAGCAAGGCAGGAACAAAGGATAGGTGGGGCTTGCAGGCAGGGAGAATAAATAGAAGGAGAAATCTGGGAGGACCAAGGAGAAAGATCAAGGAAAGAGAGAAGAAGGAGGAGGAGTACTTCAGTGGAGAGCCACCCAGATACACAACTAGTCACGGAGTGGGAAGGAAACAAAAAGGTATACAGGAATAGAGGAAGATCAAATCCCTTAGACCAAAGATAGACAGCATAACTTAGTTAAGAAAAGCTGGCAAGAAAGCAAGCCAAAGTAAGGCCAGGCATTTATACTTAAGCATAAGCTTCTGTGTGTATATTTATTTGGGGTTGGATGCCTGGCCCCCAAAAGAGTTGAAAAGAACCAAGAACATTTTTATATACCAGTGTAAAGTTCAAATTTTATGGCTCCTTTCAGTTTCTGCCTTAAGGCAATCCTTGAGCAGCTAGTACACTAAATAGGAGCAAAAAACCAAGTGAAAATGACTGCCACAACACAAGCATTGCCATTCAAGAGCTCTGGGAAGGTCGAATGCCGTTCCTGGTCACTCACCTCTGACAGGGCCTCAAGCTTGGCTTTCATGCCCCAAGATTGGGCAGAGCCAGCCGTGAGAGCCATGTGAGGATCCTGCTGTAACTTAGCAGTCTAAAGTTTGCTACTCCAGTCAATAAAGGCTAAAAGATACACAATAAAAGGTGTCTAGGCAGAAAAACCTCTAAACAAGTTAAAATGTGTTTTATAATGTTCTTAGGCTTAACAAAGAAATAAAAAGACTATTGTCAGTCATATAAAGAAAAAATAGTTCAAAAATAATAAAATAAAGTCTATAAAGAAAGAGTTAATGTAATATATAAAAGGAATACACTATACAAGTTTTGGAAATATACAGGGAGTCTTTATCCTGTATGTTATTGTGTTGACTTTGAAATTTTTGAATGTTGATGAGCAAAAGATAGCTAAGAGACATGGGATTGTGAACTGGACTACTAAATTGATCCAATCTAGATAATTTAGGAATGTCTTCACTTTAGAAAAGAAGTCAAAAATGTATTTTTCAAATGGAAATGAAAAATGCTTTGGAGTTTTGATTCCACAAGAGACAAAAGGCTGTGGATTACCTCAGGAAAAATATGGATTATGTATGATCAAGGGACACGTCCTGAACCTTGACAGATGATATCTATCAATAAATGTTACTACTGGTCTTCCCAAGACTTGACAATTGTCTCAGATTTTCTCTCTGGGATCCCTAAAGATACTTTGACAATAGACAGCAGTAGTTTACAAAATTATGCCCACATTCCCAAGAGTTGGGGGTGTGTGTGGTTTTTGGTTACTTGGTGGGTTATGGATGTTAGCTAAAATTTAGGGGAATATAGAGATATAAGAATGTAGGAAAAAAAGACAACTATTAATCACAGATATTTTGCATTGCCATGGATTTTGTTATATTGATACAAATTTAAAGTTAATTTTGGTATGCTGTATATATCTGTATATATTATTAATTATTTATTTTTATATTTATTAGTATTATATTATTATTTTATTATATTTATGTTATATATGATTTATTTGTGTTTACTATATAAACATATTTTTATATATAATATTTAATATATATGTTTCTACCCTTGTTTGGAGTATTGTACTTATGCAGTTCATTTAAGGCAATGTATAAATAAGAAATGAATTTAGTAGTAAATATATAATAAACAAACATTAGATATGTTTTCTAGGTTAAATAGGTATATTTTAGATAGAAAGTCTTCAAATCTTTCAATCACTTACATAATATGGAAATTCAAATGTTTTGTTAACTTAGGGCTTTTTATGACAATGAAACACATTTGCTCCTGGTAGCACCAATTTACTTCAGAGATTATGAACATTGAAGAAACTCATTATGGAGTTTACTTTCATTGTGGCACGGTTAGCTACTGGGCAAAGAAACGGTTCTTGCCTTTGACTGCTAACAATGTGCTGTCCAGACTGGACATGCAGAACACACAAGAAAAAGACTGTTGAACTTTGCCAAAACAAGGCAGGAGAGTCCATCAAAATGTCTATTTCAAGGAACAGTCTGCCAGCCATTCTGCAGAACAAATAGGAAAGAAATTAACTTTGCCAAAATAGGAAGAACATTGTTTCAAATTTCCTGCTTCACTGAAAAGTCTGCCAGATGCTCAAGGTCTATAGCCTGCATGCCCCAATGTTGCAGAGGAACTTTGGGTGACTGTCAAGGCAGCCAAATGTCTCTGATAGATAATATTACATTCTTCTGAGTCTTTAATTGCATTGAAGACTAGACAGCTATAGTTGCAGTTAGGTGTAAAACTTTGGATTCACTAAGATAGGACAAATTATGCATTATTTTTCCTGAATATCCTAACTAAAAATGGCCAGAATGTTATAAGTGTAATTCTTACTTGATAATAGTTTTTATATATAGTTATACTATATTTAAGTTAAAATCTTTCATTTTTATTTAGACAAAGTAGGGGGGATATAGAATATTATTTTAAGATATGTTAAATTTGTTTATGCTGTGGAACATTTGCTTAATGATGGAAAGATGTGTTGCATTCTTTTATGCTGCAGTAGTTTAACTCTGTGAAGCTGTGTTATTATGCCTCTCTAAAACACCTGATGGTCAAATAAACAGCTGAACAGCCAGCCAATAGCAAGGCAGGAGAAAGGATAGGCAGGGTTGGCAGGCAGAGGGAATAAACAGAAGGAGAAATTGCTCTGGGAGGAGCAAGCAAAAAGAACAAGGAATAAGAAAGTAAGGAGGAAGACTCCAGGGGCCATCCATCCAGCTACACAGCTACACAGCGACACAGGCAGACATGGATGAAGAAGAAAAAGTATACAGGAATAGAGAAAGATAAAAGCCCCGAGGCTAAAACTAGATGAGATAATTTAAGTAAAGAAAATCTGACAAGAAATAAGCCATGGTAAGGCCAGGTGGGCATTTATAATTAAGGATAATTCTCCATGTGTGTATTTATTTGGGAGCTGGGTGGCAGGACTCCAAAGAACAAAGAGTAAAAAACCAACATTACCTAATGCCTTCTCTGTCTGTCCCCAAAACAGTGGTCACAAACTCACACACCCCAATGTACCTACATACACACATAATTAACAACTTAAATCTTAAAGAAGCAACACTACTATAAAATACAATACAAAGAAAATATATCCAAATTAAATCATAATAAAGTATTTGTTCAGAACAACACACGCAATCAAGAATGTTCACATGGATTGAATGCCTAATACTCAGATTCATACATTATACTTTATTAATTTGCCACTCAAATATTGTCATATTAGTCTAACTTACTTCCCAGCTAACACAGTTATTGTTTAGCTAATATATAAAGTCTGAATTATGACTTCCCCAAATTCAGTTTCTCGGAACGTCACAGAAAACTTATTTAGTCTTAGTTCAAACTGAAGCCCCTAGAATTTAGTATTTGTCCTGTGTGACTGATGTAGTGGATAGCAGTTCCAGCTTTGATATGGAAGTACCCCCCCCCCCCCTATTGAGGCTTCGGTAACTGTCATGCCTACAAGGTGGAGCCAAGACAGCACCCCTGAAGACCTGAGAACTGGATGGGTTGGCTCTCTTGTTTATTGGATCCTGGATGCTGAAGGTAGACTGAACAAAGTTATCCAGAGAACACAACTGGACTGTGCTTCACCTTTCCCAGACCCTGTAATCAATCCCTTCACTTGTAAGTTACCCCGCAAAAGAAACGTCCCTTAATATTTCTACCAATAGACTGATGCATTTACAAAGAGGAGACTGGAGATAGATGCATAGAGAAGTCAGGATATATGACAACAAAGACTTACTCAAATCTAGCAGAGATGCCTTGGAAGCATTCACCTTGACAGCTGCTTCAACTTGAACTTCAGATTTCAGAGAGATGATTAATCTCTGTCATGAAAGTTACACAGTGACTTCTTGTATTTTATTGTAAGAACAATCATACATTTTACTAGAAGTACTTTAATTTATTCCAAAGGACCACATAATGAGTATCAGCACTCCTCACAGGAATGCAGAATGGGAGCATTTGCCCCTCAGCCTCTGACCACATTGAAGTCAGCCTCTAGATACATTGCAGCCAACATTTGTACATTCAGTAGCAAGCATTTTGCAGTGCACATTTTGTTTCTGGATCAATTATTGATCAACAATAAAACCACCATAAGTCTATGTCTCCATGCTAGAATTTGAATTTAAATGACAAAACAACTCCCTACATTTTGCTGAACACATTGAAATTCTGGAGTGAAATGACGTAAGTGTGCACTTGACTGCAACATCATCAACTGAGTTATCCTTACAACTGATTAAAAGTGATACTGAATAAGGACATGATACAGCTTTGATTCTCAACCACATAAACTGTGGGGGTGGGGAAATTTCTAAAGATGATTAAGTTGTATAAATTTATTTGAACTATGACCTTCATATTTCTAATTATAGAATAACAAAAATTCCGATGGGCTTCAAATTCCTTACTTGGCATCAACAAAATTACAATGATCAAAGTAGTATACGTTAGCAGGCCAGATATAACCTGTTAAATGTTAGCAAATTGCCAGGCAGTGGTGTCTCACACCTTTAATACCAGCACTCGGGAGGTAGAGACAGACGGATCTCTGTGAGTTCCAGGCCAGCCTGGTCTACAGAGCGAGATCCAGGAAAGGCACAAAGCTACACAGAGAAACCCTGTCTCCAAAAACAAAAAACAAAACCAAAAACAAAAACAAAAAAATGTTAGCAAATCATCAACGGTTGAAAAGTTTTCACTAATATATCAATAATAAAGCATATTCTACAGTTTATGTAGTAATAAAAATGTCTCAACTTCACTCACAATTTCGTATTTAAAATACCTGTAGATCTGTGAATCTATCTATGCTATCATATTTATTTAATTTTATTATCACAGAGTTAGCAGAAAGTAATGAGATCAGAGTAACACTTTCAAATCATAAAAATATGATCAAATCCTTCTTTCCTAATTAAAACACATTAAGAAACTGTATCAAGTATCTATTGCAAAATTAATTCTGCATATTAAGAACTAAATCACCAGTCACTAAAGCAATGGTGATTCTGTATGATGGACCTATGCTATCAGTTTCAAAAAGAGGGATCATTGAGAAGGAAAAGCAAAGAGTGCATTTCAGATCCCTACCCCTATAATAAATATATTTAAATATATATTACCTATAAGTAATTGAAAAATATATACTCTTGAACTGAAAATGTTTTCATGACTGTACTAGGAAATTGGAAGCATGGACTCTCTTTGTCTCCAGCCCTGGTTTCTTTTGGTTGACTTGTATGGTTCCACATCATCATCCTTACTTCATCCACACCTTCCACTCTGTTTACAGAAGCAACAGTGAAGTCATGGGAGGCTGTTATCAATTTGTTTTTCAAAGTCATAATCTAAGTTGAATTTCTTATTTTTCTATGTTCTTTGTATTTTCTACTTGTTCTAGACAGGGTTATTTTATATAATGCAGGCATGTTCTTATAATATCTACATTAGTGCACAGAGTAATATAAAAAATTCTTAATTTTGTAAGCAAATTTGAAGTAGAAACAGATAGTGTGCAAAGCAATAATATCATTGGTATCATAACAGTTTAAATAAACAAGATTACCTACATTTATTTTTATTAAGTATTTACACAGAGGACTTCCTTAGATTATTTGAAATTGTTGCATTTTCCTAAAGTTACATGAGATATACATAATATTCTTCTCTACATTCTATGAACATGCAAAGTGCTGGTATCTGATCATTGAAGAATAATAAATGTTGACTACTGGCTGTTTAATACTTCTACTTTTTTATAAAATGACTTTCATAAATCTTTAGCATGTGCCCGTGTTTCCCAAGTGGGGATAGCACTGTCCTCCACAGTATTATCAGACATCTCCTAAATATCTTTGACTGTCACAAATGGAGAGATTGAAACTGTCTTGGATATTGAGTATACAAATTTAGTAGTGATGTCTTCCATCCTGCAGTCCAGTGGGTAACTCTGCAATGAAGGAGAGAAAGCCATGTGGTTTCCATCCCTCTTCATAACCAGTAATTTTGGTTATACATATAAATATGAATATTCTGCTATCCTCTATGCTCATACTTAGAAAAATATGTGCTACAAAATGTCCTGTGAATTAAATACAATGAATGTAGGATTTTGACAGTGAAAGAAATACTATGAACCCAAGTTTTAAGACATTATTCTTATTAATACAATTTAGTATTTCTGTTGTTAGTTGTGAGATTTGTCAAAGTTCTGAGTCACATATTGTCATGTCTGCTCTTATAATTATTCTTATAATGTTTTATTCCATGATTTACTTGCCTGAAATTTGTTATGTGTGTTGATAACTTTAGGAATTGCCAGATATATCATGAGAATCTTGTAAACAAATGATGAAAGGTTATAGAAAACATAAATGTTTTGAGTTCTGAGGAATGACTGGTAGTTATGACACATGGAATTCCTCATATCAAACTGATGAAATTTAAATACATTGTTTAGATTTTACTAAAAATTCTCAGTTTGCATTAATTTTCACTATTTTTTCTATGTTATGGTATGCAACCACAACAAGTCAGTATAAATTACATTTTATTCTACCTTGTTGCCTTGTTGAAGCCTTGGCTCTTTTCAAATCAGGAAAATATATTTTTTTCCTAAATTTGTGACATTTAGCTATGTTCTTTTAAATATTTTCACATTTATTTATTTACTCTGTGTTTGTGTGTGTGTGTGTGTGTGTGTGTGTCTGTGTGTGTCTGTGTGTGTGTGTGTGTGTGTGTGTGTGTGTGTGTGTGTGTGTGTGTGTGTGTGTGTGTGTGTCTGTGTGTGTGTGTGTGTGTGTGTGTGTGTGTGTGTCTGTGTGTGTGTGTGTGTGTGTGCCACAGTATTCCTTTGGATGACAAAGGAGAGTTTCAAGAGTGTGTTCTTGATCAACCTGGGATCTCCTGCTCCCCTAAGCTTTCTTTCCCTCGAACCTTGCCCTTCATTACTCCCACTGTCATCCAGGTTGTTCATGTAGATCTCATCCATTTCTCTGTCATTGGGTGATCCCTGTGTCTTTCCTAGGGTTCCGTTTTTCTAGGTAGCCTCCCTGGAGTGGTGTAGCAGTCTAGTCATCTTTGTTTTACATCTAGTATCCTCCTATGAGTGAGTACATACCATGTTTGTCCTTCTGAGTCTGGGTTACCTCACTCAGGATGATTTTTTTTCTAGATCCATCCATTTGCCTGCAAACCTCATGATGTCATTGTTTTTCTCTGCTGAGTAGTACTCCATTGTGTATATGTATCATATTTTCTTTATCCATTCTTCAGTTGAAGGGCATCTAGGTTGTTTCCAGGTTCTGGCTATTACAAACAATGCTGATATGAACATAGCTGAGCAAATGCCCTTGTGGTATGATTGAGCATTCCTTGGGTATATGCCCAAGAGTGCTACAGCTGGGTTTTGGGGGAGATTGATTCCCGATTTTCTAAGGAAGTGCCATATTGATTTCCAAAGTGGCTGTACAAGCTTGCATTCCCACGACAAAGGGAGAACAAGGAATAACAGACAATGATAAATGATGAATACATGAGAACAGGAATAGGCAGAGTGCTGGAGAGGTCCCCAGAAATCCACAATGATACATCCTCTGTAGACTGCTGGCATTGGTTGAGAGAAAGCCTGATCTGACATAGACTGGTGATCAGATGGCCAAACACCCTAACTGTCATGCTGGAACTCTCATCCAATAACTGATGGAAGTGGATGCAGAGATCCTCAGCCAGGCCACAGGTGGAGCTCCAGGAGTCCAATTGTCGAGAAAGAGGAGGGACTATAAGAGGGTGAATTGTTGAGACCAAGATTGGAAAAAGCACAGGGACAAATAGCCAAACTAATGGAAACATATGAATTACGAACCAAAGGCTATGGAGCCCCCAGCTGGATCAGGCCCTCTGGATAAGTGAGACAATTGAATAGCTTGAACTGCTTGGGAGGCACCCAGGCTGTGGGACCGGGACCTGTCCTTAGTGCATGAGCTGGTTGTTTGGAACCTTGGGTTTACACAGGGACACTTTGCTCAGCCTGGAAGGAGGGGACTGGACCTGCCTGTACTGAATCCACCAGGTTTAAATGAATCCCCAGGGGAGTCTTGGCCCTGGAGGAGATGGGAATGGAGGGGAGGAGATAGGGGGAAGGTGGGGGTGGGGGCGGGAGGGGGGAAGACAGGGGAACCCATGGCTGATGAGTAAAATTATAACACAAACATAATAATAATAAAAAATTAACATGAAAAAATATAATAAAAAAATTGTGTTCTCTTTTTCTACTGTGTGGGTGCTGGGTATCAAACTCAGTTTATCAATTTTGGCAGCAAGTTCCTTTATCTGCTAAGCCATCATCTTAGTATTTCTATTCCTGTGACAAAAACCCCGTAATGAAAGTCATTTGTAGAGTAAACAATTTATTTCATTTTACAATTCTGCATCAAAGGAAGTCAGGGCAAGAAGGCAAGGCAGGAATCTGTAACCAATCATGTCCTGAAGTGGAAGCATGGATAGGACATGATTTACTGGCTTCTGCTCCTCATGACTTTCTCATTATGCTTTTTTGTACAACTCAGGACAACCTGCCCGGGGTACAACTGCAAACTGTGTGACAAACCTACTCACCAGACATCAATCACCAAGGAAGAAAATACACCACACACTTGCTTACTTGTCAATCTTACAAAAATAGTTTCCCAGTTAAGATTATCTCTTCCCAACAATGCCTAACACAGTGGCAACAAAACCTGACCAGTCTGACCATGTGGCAATCCCCAGGATATGCTCTAAATATTACAGAGAGTCATTTCTTTAATTTTTATTATTATATTGATTTATATGAGTGTACATTTTGCTGGTATGTTTAGCTGTGTTGTTACGTCTGGTGACTTCAGAGGTAAGAAATGGGGATGGGATCTCTAGCAACTGGACCTTCAGATGGTTTTGAGTCACCACATGAGTACTGAGAATCAAACATGGAGTCTTAGGAGATACAGTCACTGAATCATCTCCTCACCCCTTATTTTCTCCTGACTTCATTAAGGATGTTTAAGTATGAGTAATAAATAAACTAATTTCTGTTTTGCTGTATATGGACTTTTTTTTTTTTTTTTTTTGGTTTTTGAGACAGGGTCTCTCTGTTTAGCTTTGCGCCTCTCCTGGAACTCACTTGGTAGCCCAGGCTGGCCTTGAACTCACAGAGGTCTGCCTGGCTCTGCCTCCTGAGTGCTGGTATTAAAGGTGTGTGCCACCACCGCCCGGCTTGTATATGGACTTCCTAAACTACTCAAAAGAAAAAGTAAATACAAAAAAACCAAAGAGGAGGAAGAGAGGTTAAAGTGACACAGGAAAATATTTTAATGAGAACAACAAGGTAATATGATTTAATTTTTAATTATCACAATATTTGTAGTACAGCATCATGAGAATGATATTAATTTTTGAAATGCACATTGTCCAGCATCTATAATTGTTTGATCACTGATTTTTTTGTTTTTAAAAGATTCAGATTGTCCTACTTTTTTGTATTGTTTTTGTTCAATTACTAGATTAAAAACTTATCATTTGTGACAATCAATACATTAGATAAAATTTGTGCTATAACCATTCTCTTCTGGTGGATAACAGAGCACACACTATGTGCATTAGATATGAAATGAATGAAAGTGTGTCCTTGGAGATGCACAATAAACTATTTAGGATAGAATTCAAAGTCTTCCATGATATTATGGTTGAAGACATGATCACTAATTTCTAATGGAATCGCTTCTTTATTATTAGGTTTCTTATTATTTTTCCATTCACAAAAAATGAAGATACATATATTTATATGTCTTTAATAGTGTTTTTGTTATAGCCAGTAGTGAATCAGAGGCTATGGTGTACACTAGTAATATTTGAGTGTACATGTGTGTGTATGTATGTGTGTGTGTGTGTGTGTGTGTGTGTGTGTGTGTGTGTATGATAAATATAACTATACACTGTTTGTATATTTTGGTTCTTGATTACAAGCCATATTAGTGAGTCTTTATATTTATAATGTTTGAGTCAATCAGTGTAGGTCTAAAGATATTGCTACTTGGTGCAGGGGAAGGGGCTTGGACCTGTGTTAACTGAATGTACTAGGCTCTGCTAACTCCTCACCTTATCTTGTTGGAAGAGGGAATAGGGAGTGGGTTGGGGGGTGAAGGTTGCGGTGGTGGGAAAAGGAAAGAGTTGAATCTGTGATTGTTATGTGAAATAAATAAAAAATACTTTAAAAAAGATATGGGCTTCCTTATAAATTGCTCAGGTTTGGTATGAATAAAAAAGAAATCAGGGAAAGGGCTCTTTTATAATTTTATTCTTCTCATTAATGCATGCTCACAATATAATTAGGGCTCTGAGCATTTTTCATTAGCTAGGTTTCTGATATAGTTTAGATTCAAATTTGAGTCATAATTGAGAGGAGAAAGTAATTATAACAAATAGCTTTAAATAATATATTTTCAAAATAAAATGTTTATTAATGCATTCATACATATCACATGGACATTTATTTTCTCTGTTACTCTTATTACTTTGTTTCAAATTTTTCATTTGATTTTTGAGCTACATTTAAAATAGATACTTTATCTAAATAAGAACACATACAAGTTTGTACACTCATTTCTTAACAAGTGTAGCAAAGTTGCTTTCAGTGTTTTAGACTACAGGTGTTTTATTTCTACTTGAATGAGGAGACAAATTGATTCAAGAGCAATCCAGGAACAAATGCAGTCTCTTTGAATCAGAGTACTTCCTTGAAGTCACTAGTAAGAAGTTTTTAGCTACTTAAACTTTGTCTAATTTTAGATCTCAAAAACTTACACTGTATTTACCAGACAAGGATATATGTGGCTACAAATCACCAAGACAATATTGGAGCTCTGTAATTGAGCCAAAAATGTCGCTACAATGTTGCACACTCAACAGAGTAACTGTATGTATAACTTAAGAAACCATGTACCTTCCTTGTAACATTTTACATAACTGTATTTTGCATGTCATTATTAGTCTATCAATGTTCTCCTAGCAAAGCATTACAGGTTGAGGATTGCAATGCATGAGAAATGTTCCAAATCATGGGCTCTAGAAATACAACATCCAGCCATCTAGAGAGATTTGCTCTTCCTGGTAGGTGGGGAACATTTTAGCTTTTTGGCTTTAAGTGGTGCAGGCCAGCACTCATCTTGAAGTGGCATCTCTTCCATCTGTCACTACTGTCACATGGAGTTCTCTTGGAATTGTGTTACATGACTAATTACATCTGCAATAAGTATCAACTAATTATGGACAAATTACGAGTTCCTGAATATATTGTCTGTAATATATTTTCACTGTGGCATAATAATTAAAACTACAACATGTCTTCATATTGATTCTCAAACATGTAATCCACTGTTCTACATTTTCTGTGAATATTATGTAGTATAGCTAATTAGATTTTTACATTATTCCTTTGAGTTTAGAGACAAATGTGTTTAAAGTTTTGTGTTTAGGAAATGATTCCAAAATGTAAGCATAGTTCTCATAATTTAAGTTGTCAAATGTAGACGGAAGTTTCTATTCTGACCAGTCCCTCAGCTGTTCAGTCCCAAATAAACATGCAGAGGCCCATATTAACTGTAATCTGTTTGGTCTATTGCTCAGAGTTATAACTAGCCAGCACCAACACTCAATTTAACCCATAGTTTTTGTTCATGTTTAACCATGTGTCTAGGTACCTTTTCTTAGTGCAGCATTCTTACCTTGCTTCCAGCTGGCGACTACCTGTCTACCTGTACTCTTCCCAGAATTCTCCTAGTCTGGTCAACCTTCCCGCCTGTCTACTGGCCAATCATCATTTTATTAAATCAATAGGAGTGACAAATCGTTACAATGTATAAGAGCATTATCCATAGCAGTCAAATATGCTAAAAAGCAGTCTTATCATTAGCATCAATCTATGATGATGTAAGACATGTACTTGTATTTATTTTATATGATACAGGGTTTACATGCATATTCCTGTTACTTTTTTTAAATTTAAGATAACTTGTTAAGCCTACTAGACAATTTTATAGTCATTTAGTTAAAACCTGACAGTAAATTTTTTCAATAAATATAAAATGGATGGAAGTCAGGGAATTAGAGCTATGTGATATACACTTTTATAGGAATTTCAATACTAAGATATTCCTATTCTATATAAGGAGATATAACCATTTTTTTCTCATTATGCACTGCAAACTCAAAGTTGGCTCAGGAAAAATAATTATTACTAACAATGGTTTATTTCCCTTATATTTCAGGTATCTTTTGGATTGTTTATCAACGTGCTTGAATTTTCTCTTGACAAAGGTTACACCACCAGTGATGTTTTCACATTTATTGTTGTCTTATATCTGTATGTAGGTCATGTTGTCCAGCAGGAGACCAAACCAAAGTTCAAACTTGACATCTGTAGCTAAAAATAAAGAAAACTACAATGAAAACTGTAGGCCTAAAGAATTAATGATCATTTTAGCTATATTTTATTGATTCATAAAATTATGTACACTCAGAGTATACAGATATTCTGAAATATATATACATATATATACACACATATATATATATACATCTCATATGATTACCATAGTCACCTTGAATAGTGTATTCATCATTTCACACACTTAAGATCTATACCCAGAAAATTTGAGGTTCATAATTTTATCTACAGTTACTATGGACTTTCTTAAGTCTCTAGTGCTTATTAACCATGTAAGCTTTATGTTTCCACCATTTACCTCAAACTGCATTTCTCATCTACAGCACCTGATATCTACCACTCAACCTCTTACTTCAGTGTGCCATACTTTTTAATGCTCCACATATACCTGAGGTCAAGCTATCTGTATCTAGGCAATTTCAAGCAGAACAATGTCCTTTGGTTTTATTCATATTTCAGAATCAGGAAGATATCCTCTATGTGCATCTCATTTCATATTAGTTAATATTTAATAATTAAAAATTACTTCATATTCTGTTTACTCATTAATCTGCCAGTGAACAGTTCGGTTATTTCAATGCCTTTTCCTATTGGAAAAAAATTTCTTAAGGAAATGGAAGAGGGTAATATTTTTCTGATGTTTTAATTTTATTTCTATTTTTCAAACAGGCAAAAGAGAGCTTACATATAGTATATTACTTCAAAAATATTTTGAAGAACTTCCACCTGACTGTAAAAACTAGATATATCACTATAAATACCGTCAGTTCTGCTATGGTTTGCGTCCCATTTGAAATCCAGGTTTAGGGAAAGTGGCAGTTTTAATCAGTGGAACACTAGGACGTGATGGTTTTCTGATGAATGGGACTGCACTGAGGTTGGAAAGACACTCCTATATTTCCCTCTGCTGACATATGAAGAGTATAGGTCACCTGCTTCTTTCACTCTCAGCCACACAAATCAGAAACTAGAAAGTCTTAGCTAGATAGGCCTTTGCAGTCATCTTGGAGAGTTCAATTTCAGGAGGTATAAAAAGCCACATTTCTGTTGTTTATACAGCGACCAGTTTTTTGTGTCTTTTCATAGTAATGTAAATAAGGTACACGCCCTTTATTAAAACCTGTGCCAATGTTGTTTTTACTTTTGTTTTTAGAAGCCTTCCTATCTGGCTAGCAATAATATTTCAGAGTGTTTGAATCAAACTCCTTAATTATTACTTACACTGCCATGTTTTATGTACCTAATTACCACTCTACACAGTATATACTGTATATTATATATTGCATATATATTACTTTATATATTGTACACACATTATATATGTATTAATCACACACACATACACACACATATGTGGTGGTATTGTGTTCCCCAAAATATTGTGCATGCTAATAAACTTATCTGGGGTCAGAGTATAGAACAGCCACAATATTAAATATAGAGGATAGGCAGTGGTAGCAAGTGCCTTTAATCTCATTATGAACCATTGAAGACAAGGAGATCATGTGTTTGGGTTTACAACCAATGAGAAAGCAGAACAGAAAGTCAATAAAAAGACAGATACATTAGAAGTAGGTCTCTTTCTGAGGGGAAGGATGACAATGGCAGCAAAGGGTAGTTTTAAGTCTCAGATCTCATCTACTGCTCTGACCTCTTGGGCTTTCAACTCTGCATTCGGCTCTGTGTTTCTTATTTAATAAGACCATTTAGAATTACATCTACACACACAAATACACACATAGACACAGACACACAGACACACAGACACACACACACATATATGGATATATATATATATATATATATATATATATATATATCACTAAATTTTCAAGTCTATGATGAGAGAAATGCTTCATTTTTTACCTTTGTAAATTTCTCTCATTAATTTTTTGAAGTTTTCTGAGTATAAGATAATTTTAGCTGATATTATAATGTATGCAATGTATTTCAATCAAATGCAAAATGAGTGATAATCATTAAAATAATCCAATAAATTATAATTTTGATCCAGCAATGAATGTATCATTAGTAAAAATTTTATGTCATAAACTCACTCATTTATCTTCTAATCAAATAGGGTAACTCTGAATGCCATAATACTCCAAAATTAGTATCTTTGCTATGTAATTGAAAAATTGACAAAGGGAAGAAAAATAATATATTTCCTAGTAATAAATTGTTTTGTTAATTCAGACTCTTCTCTGAATTTATATCAAAACATTGTTTTTTAACTATTTCTATAAAATTTTATATTTCTGTATTATACTCTGTAGCTGAAGTTTCCCTGTTCCTGCCTGGTCCATGGTCAGGGCAAAACTCTTTTTGTTATATGTAATTTTACTATGTTAAATTTAAAAACCTTCCTTTTTGAAAAAAAGAAAAGGGAAGTGCTGTGGTTATCTATATACTGTGAATATGTTGCTGTGATTTGTTAATAAATAAAGTGCTGATTGGCCAGTATCCAGGTAGGAAATATAGGCCAAACAGAGGAGGACTCTCCAAAAAGAGGAGAGAATTCTGGGAACAGGAGGACTGAGTCAGGAGATGCTGCCAGCCACTGCCATGAGAAGCAACATGTAAAGATACCAGTGCCATGAGCCACTTGGCAAGGTAAAGGTTTATAGAAATGGATTAATTTAAGATATAAGATCTAGATACCACAAAGCCTGAGCCATTAGGCCAATGGTTTAAATAATATAAGCATCTGTGTGTTTATTTGATTCTGAGTGGCTGTGGGCCCAGGTGGGACTAGAGATAACTCCAGCTACAATACTCTTTAGTGAAAATGACAATCACCTTCATACATAAGCAGTTCTTGTGACTAAATAATAGAACACAGAAAAGAAAATATTCCATTGTCTCATAGAAAACTGCAATGCTACTCAGAAGTTCCAAGTCTCTGAAATGTATCTGTTGTAAATGATGCTTCATTTATATTCACTAATGACTAGGAAAATACCCCGACATACCAGGGCCCATTATTAAGTTATAGGAATTATGAAATGGAGATGATTTCAATATTCTTCAAACAATTATTACCTAAAAATACCTAAATAGATTAAGATAAGGAAATAGATGTTAATAAGATGAATGCAAATATCTTTCCATGAATGGTAATAAATAATGTTACATAATTTAAAATCTTAAAAGGAAACTATAGATAAGGAAGCAGAAGTAAAAGATAAAATAAGGAAATATATGGTTATAAATTAGAGTATATTCATATGAAATGAAATATTTGCCATCAACATGCATAAATAGCTACATGGCCCTCCAAATTTTAGACTATAGCTGCATGTTTTCAGCAAGCTAGCAATGACATTATATAACAATAAATTAAGAGTAAGTTGTATACTGGCAAGGAGAAATTGATCAGCATGAGTATTAAAACAACTACTTTACACAATGTATTAAGTAGAGATAGGATCATCTGACACAAAAGTATATATCGCAACTCAAACAAATACAGAAAAATCACTGGTACACTAAGCAAAAATGTAGATTGAAAAACTTCACAAACATTTCATGATGTTGAGAAAGAGTTAACTGCAATATTGATATGAACCACAATCTGCACTGTATAACCTGGTACTCCTTACCAATGCCACCGGACTGTGAGTCTTTGAATTTAGAACCCTCATACACACTAATCAAATGGCAAAAAAATACACAAGTTTTCCCGGGGACATTAGAGAACATGATTTGTATGACTGATAAAAAGAAAATCATATTTCATTATGGTGATATTGTGTTCCCCAAAATATTATGCACTCTAATAAATTTATCTGGGGTCAGAGAACTGAACAGCCACTAGACAGACATAGAGGCCAGAAAATGGTGGCACTCACGCCTTTAATCCTAGCATTCCATAGGCAGAAATCCCTCTGGATCTCAGAGTTCAAGGCCACATTAGAAACAGCCAGGCATGGTGACACACACCTTTTAATTTTAAGAAGTGAGCCTTTAATCTCAGGCAGAAAGTAGAAAGTTATATAAGGCTTGAAGACCAGAAACTAGAAGCATTTGGCTGGTTAAGCTTCTAGGCTTCTAGCAGCAGTTGAGCTGAGATCCATTCAGATATGAGGACTCAGAAGCTTGCAGTGTGAGGAAACTGGATCAGCTGAGGAACTGGCAAGGTGAGGAAGCTGTGGCTTGTTCTGCTTCTCTGATCTTCCAGCATTCACCCCAATAACTGGCCTCAGGTTTGATTTTATTAATGGGACCTTCTAAGATTCCTGCTACACCTCATGCCAAAATATAAGTTCTAATGTACACAAACAGACACAAACATCTTTAATGAATTATTAAAATATGAATTTAACCTTTTGTTTTGTTTTGTTTTGTTTCAAGACAGGGTTTCTCTGTATAACTTTGGTGCCTGTCCTGAATCTCTCTCTGTAGAGCAGGCTGGCCTTGAACTAACAGAGATCTATATGTCTCTGCTTCCAGAGTGCTGGGATTAAAGGTGTGCACCACCACCACCTGGCTGAATTAAACTTTTTATAATGAGAATTCTCTTCTACAAGTAGATAGTATTGATTCAAAGAAGGCAAGCCAGTTAGAAATTCAAGTATTTAATTCATATAATACAAGATGGACATATCAAATGCATATGACCCAACCAGCACTTATTCATCCAAAAAGCTCTTGATAAACCTATAATGGAGTAAAATTCATTAAGTTTTTTTTTTTTTTTTTTTTTTTTTTACTGGCACTGAAAAGAGCTCAGTGTTTAAGAGAACATCCTGCTCCTTCAGAGAACTGTGATTCAGTCTCCAGCATCCAGAAAGTAGCTACACAAAGTGAGCTAGTGATACAGTACTTAATATTGAACAAATATCTAGTGTGTAATAGTCTTGAAGAGAACAAGTATATATCTGTTACCATTCTACTCAACAGAATATTGGAAATTTCCCAAGTGTGGCAAGACATTTGGTCCATACTCCTCTCACCCTGGATAATGTAGCACTTCGCCTTGTAGTAAGCTGTATCCTGCTTCTACATCTTGCTGTTTCTATCATTTGAATTCTTTCAGTAGAGATTCAAATGATCAGAGAGCTAATGGGATTCTAGAGTGAGATATGGAGAAAATAGTAATGCTGCTGTTATAGCTCTATCAGTTCAGGTTTCATATGGGAACTTTCTTCTTGGTTTTCAACATACGGCTCTTTCACCTATACCTGTCTTGTGATAATTGTGGGGAATTTTGCTGTCATGAATCTATAGAACTGCTTGATAAATATGCAGCAAATTTTCATATTTAAAATAGAGGCCAAAATCTAACTATTTGTTAAATAAATGAGTTTATCTTAAACAATGTACATTTTAGAAATGATATTCAGAAAACAGATGCAAATTTTAATTTTATACTTTTTGAGATTTCTATCATTACTGTATCAGAGTTTCTCACTGTTCTCTGTCTTATATTTGCTGTAACACACTTTTCATATTTATAATTACTTTAAAATTTTCATCATATTTGGTGTTGCTTTTGGAAATATATTTCAAATGATAATATTCAACTACCAAAGAATAAACCCATGATCATAGTAGATCTTTTATCTATTACTCAGATTTAATGTAAAGAAATGTCATGACTAATCACAATTTAAATATGAGAAGATATACGTGCCTGCTGGGTGTGGAAAATGATAGGACATGATTCTTAATTTAATGCATTTATGAGCCTTACTTTTCACTATGCATGACTATATTGATATCTCAAATTCAATGTGTGAATAAATATGAATAAAATCATGTCTACAGGGAAATCATTATCTGAAGTATGCATAACAAAGGGTGCTATGTAAGAACATGTAAAATATCAGTGCACTTCAAAGATTCCATCTACTTAACATTCAAAACAAAAATCTTGCACTTGTTTGATTTTTTGTTTGAAGGTGCTCATGTTTAAAATATACATTCTGAAAAAAAAATCTTTCTTGTTTATATAGACTATCTTACCAGGCATTGCCATTTTATGTTGGTGCTGTTATCTTTGCCTTTTACACAATGTACATTTGTAAGATCCCTATTGTCTTTTTGGTTAATATATTATATTTCAATAATTTTCAACTGTCAGGATTGTCCTCAACAAAGAGAATGCAAGACACTCATTAGAGCTTGGAACAGATAAATTCTTAGGATCAGTTCCAAGAGAATAGCATATTTTTACCTTTCTGAAAGGAAGGACAGTCTCAATGGAAATGAAGCCACAGTGAAATCCTCAAAAAATTCAACAGGTTCAAGGTGTTGTGATATTATCTGGTAATATGCAAGCACCATGGGGTTGTTTGTGTTCCTCATTTCTTTTACGTATTATTGTGCATTCTTCTCATGCTGCCATGGAGTCCTTGAAGACACAGCATATATTTTAATGTCATTTATTCATCTACACACTGTGAATACTATCATTCCTTTTAAGTGTTGTAGGTACAGTGAACTAGGTAATTAAAATGACTAACATGTGCAGGATTTGTTAATAATGGATATAATTTTAATAATTTTGTGGGAGAATTGTCATGCATGGTTAGATTATCTAGGTTTCCTTATTTTTTAAGTATTTATTTTATTATTTTAATTATGTCCACATAAACATGTATGGAGAGCAGGTGTGTGTATGTGTGTGTGTGTGTGTGTGTGTGTGTGTTGGGGGTGGTGGTGGTTAGGAGACCAAAGATACCAGAGGTATTGGATTTCCTGTAGTTAGAGTGATGATCAGTATAAGTCAGCTGACTTGGGCGATTGAAACCAGAGATCCTTTCCAAGAGCAGTCTGATGTTCTTAATTGCTGATCTGTCTCTCGAGTCCCCTGACCTCCTTATCTGTTCACTTATCAAATGATGGGGGACACTTCAATTTTTTAGGAAGCAGTTGATACAATCTAAGTATTTCTATAAAGAGTTAATATGCAATAGGAAGCATACAACTGCTTTTCATTAAACACCATTTTCCATGACCAAAGTGCAAGAACTAAAAATACTAAAACTATGTGTGTGTTAAAGAGCACTGAATTGCATAAAACTTTTCAAAGCTTAATTTAAGGTAATTTTTAAAATATTTGTGGTGGTTTGAATAGGAATGGCCCTCATAAGCTCATTGTTTGAAAGCTTTGCTCATTATGGAGTTGTGCTATTTGAGGGGATTAAGAGGTATGGTCTTGTTAGAAGAAGTATGTTACTAGGGTAGAGCTTTGAAATTTCAAGGGCCCAAAGGCAGGCCTAGTGTCTCTCTCTACCTGCTGCCTACCAATCTAGGTGTAAAACTTTCAATTTCTCTAGCACCATATATGCCCCCATTAAGCCATGTTCTCTACCATGATGATAATGGAATAAACCTCTGAAAATGTAATTAAGGTCCAATTAAGTCATCTCTTTTATAAGAGTTACCATGGTCATGGTGTCTCTTCACAGCAATAGAACATTAACTAATAGAATATATTACCTGCATTTGGGGAATCATTTGAAAATACATTTCTCTTTTGTGTCATTTTTTTCTTTTTATTTATTTTTTCTCATACTTAGAGTATAAAGTTGGACTTTAATTAGTATAATATCAAATTTAAAATGTATATAAGATAGTTTTCTTGGAACAACATTTAAAATAACTTAAAAACAAAGATTATGATTTCTGACAAATTTGTTGATGTGTTAAGTCCACATGGATTATTATTCACATTTTTCTACTTTTAATAAGTGGTTTTTTCATACACACAGAAAAAGAGTAATGTATTAATTACTTATAGGTTCTTGAATGTTAATCTTTCTTTAAGTGATTTTTTACAGCCAAGTTTGCTTATTATAAGAAATAAATTACCAAAAAATGAAAGTATAAACACAATTTTATCTACAAGCAGTGAGAATAATCCTTTACCAGTCTGAAAGTTTGGCATCCTCTCACCCTGAAGGTCAATGTCACAGCAAACAGCAATGTGCATGCTGGAGTATCTGAGAACTTTTGTAGTTGAGATTAGGACGTTGGAGGGCAAGACTTCCCAGACTCAAACTGCTCTTGATATACTCATTGCTTTGCAAAATTAAAGGGTGAGCAATAAGTCAGATGCCCTTTTTTGAGACCCTGCTTGAGGGCATGTAGTATGTGTCAACTGCTTTCTGGAATCCAAGACAGCCTTAGCCTGTTTTCTGTTTCTAGTTTAGATTTGAAGTTGCCTTTATTACTCCATCTCTTGTAACAGCAATACCAGCTGCTATACAGTAAGGTGTGACTGCTAATATAAACACAAAGTTTTGAACACATTCCTACCAGGATCCAATGTGCAATTCCTTTAAGCATTCTCAGAAAATTTTGTTAAGAGTTAAGTTTTGTTATTATTTAATAAAACAATCATATTTATGACTTTGTATCATGATTGGTAATGTATTTTCTTATTCAATTAATGTTCTACCTTAGTAAAAAATTACATAAAGAAACTTCTGTACCACATAGAACTTATTAAAAACATAAACCATTGCCTTTAAAATTATAATGATCATATTGTAAATACTAGATGAAATAAAATTTAAAAAACTTAATTCTATTTTATTACTTTATTTTTTTAGGTTATAATATGATAACATCATTTCCCTTCTCCCTTTCTTACTCCCAAACCATTCTGTGTATCCCTCCTTGCTCCTTTTTTCAAATCTGTGGCCTCTCTTTTTCATTAATTTCTGATTCATGCATCTGTCTATATATTGCTAAATATAATCCACTCAGTTTGTAGGATGTTATTTGTCTGTATGTTTTCCAAGCTGATATTATGGTATTGGTTAATTCATTGGTCTGTTCTTCCCTGGGGAAGACTATTTCTTCCACTCCCAACATTCCTTGGATTCCTGTAGTTCTGTATGTAGATTTGGGGTCTCTAGGGCTCCCCACCCTAACTGCCATCCCACACTTCATTTGCCACCAACCTACTGGTGATACCTCTGGGATTGTTGTCCTTTCTTCAGCTTATGTTCCATAAGTAATACTGATGAGACAATATGGGTCTATTTTCTGACATTCCTAGATGACACAGTTAAGAGCAAGCTCTCTCATCTTGTCGTTCTTGCATTCCTTTGCCTTGTCTTATACAGCATTCCCTGAGCCTTAGTTAAAGGAGTTCTTATTATAAATAAAATAAAGCCATGTTGTTTAGTGCAAGAGTTAGATGGACCTACAAAGGGTCATTACTGGTATTTCTGTTGTATTGATATTTTCAAGGTACCATTTTAAACAGAACTAAAGAAAAGATAATCTGTGTCAATGTCTCCATTGTCTGACTTTTTTTTTTGCATGTATTACGGCATTTATTACTTATAATGCATTATTTTCAATAGCTCATTTTACTGTGGAGACCTCCACAGAGTAGATAAATTGACTCAGGTGAGTCTCAAGATTCCAGCACTCCCATGGCATTATGTTTAGAATCAGGATCCTTGGATAACATCTTAACACTGTGCTTGTGGAATGGATATTTGTGGTAGCAAAATCGCCAACCACCAAGAAGTGTATTCTTTGACCTATGGCAAGGCAGCTTAGTGGCAGGTGGAAAATACAAAGAGAGAGACAGGAAAGAGAAAGGTAGAGTCTAGGAAGATGCCAGCTGCCTCCTAAGGAGAACCAAGTTGCCAGTAGACCGATAGATTACTAGAAATGGGTTAATTTAAGATGAAAGAGCTAGCTAGCAATAAGCTTGCCATAGGCCAGGCAGTTTGTAAATAATAGAAGACTCTGTATGTTTACTTGGGACCAAGTGACTATGGGATGTGGGTGGGAGAGTTTCCTCCCAACCTCAGGGTCAGGCAGGACCAAAGAAACCTTCCAGCTACACCTTAGTTTTTCCTAAATGGCCTGACGTTTTCGACAGCATCTACAGCCTACTGAGGAGTTCTCCCCATCTGACTATAAGCTCCTGCCTAATTTAACTTCCCATGTATTCGAAAAATGTCTTAATTTGTGGCTCTTTGATTCTATTATTAAAAAAAAAATCATGAAATCACTAACTCGTTGGAATGTGGCATTGGGGAAATCCCAATCTACATCCCTAGACTGGCCACTTCTATTTAGCTCTAGAATAAATTATTGTATCTCTTTGATCTAAACTTTGTGATTTTTGTGTCAACCATAATGTTGTTAAAGGATACCACCTCTGGTTCAAAGATCTACAATTGTCATTGCTATTGATGACACAGCTTGAAGTTTAAGTTCTTCAGTTTCATTAGATTTTGTCAATGACCTGTCCATCAGCATTCTCTTTAGTTTTTATTCTGGATTGTTGACATCTGGATTTTACCTAGTGAAGGAAGATTGATTTCGTGATTTCAGACTTCATTTGTTGAGGATTACTTGTCAAAGTGTTTCATTATAGTAATATGTATGTGTTTAGAATGGGTGTGTTTACTGCAATTTTCCAGTTATTAGGCATTAGACATTTATATATTGCAATTCAAATGTGACCTCATTTTGTGTGCAGTAACAATTTAACAGTCATGTGCTTTTTTGAATGAGGTTATTTTTAACAACTACCAAATTACTTACAAATGCAATTACACAAAATTGATGGTTTATAGAACATTTTTTCAAATATACAATTAAAGGCACATTTTATATAGTGAATACATGTCACATGTAACTGCCTTATTACAAATAACTTTGTTTCTTTCTTACCCTAGCCCTTGAATTGCTCTAATCAAATCTTAGAGAAGGGAAATTTAGGTAGACTAACATATGTACTCCTTATTACCAGGTTCTTGATAAGTTCCAACCAACAGAAATATAGTTATCTTAATTTTTAAATTCATTACTCCCCCAAAAGGACTGGATTCATTTCTTTTAAACCACTACATATTTAGTTCTACTTTTAAAGGATTTCAGCCCATAGTAATGAGGAAGGCATGGGAAAGTTCATTACAGTGGTAGCATATGAAGGGGAACCTCCCATTACATTAGAATAGGAACAGAAAGAGAGGTTGGAATGCAGGGCTAGACTATAACCTGCTCTTAACCCAGAGCCAACATGGCCATACCATGTATATGTTTCACTCACTCCAGAAACAGCACCATAGGCCAAGCAATACTCATTCAATATATAAGAGTCTGGAGTGCATTACAAATTTAAACCATAATAGGGACATGGATCTGTCTTTATAGATTGCTAATATGTGCATGCATGTCCAAGGTACAGATTAATAGTTGCTGTCAACATGAGACAAACTAGGAAGCAGGGATCCCAATTGTGGAATTGCCACCGTAAAATAGGCCTGGGGGCACACAACAGAACGTTGTCTTGATTAGTGAGTCATGAGTGAAGGCCCACTCAACTCTGGATGGCACCATCCCCACTAAGGTGGATCTGAGCTGTGTACAAAGGCTAGCTGAACAAGTCAGATGAAGTGAATCTATAAAGAGCATTCATTCATGGCTTTTGCTTCAGTTCTTGCCTCAAGTCCCTGCCCTTAATTTCATTAGTTGTAGACTAAGACTTAATGTTGGAAGATTTTTGCATTATGCTCTTTCCCGTTCCCAAGTTGCTTTTGATTATGATATTTATCATGTTATTATGTCTGTTACAGAGATAGAGACTGACCACTAAATGTTTCGCTGTTTTCTCCAAAAAACACTGTCCAAATAAGTGATATAGTCAAGGTTAGACCTCTGTGGAATTTGTCTGGAGGCCATTTAGCATTGTGTGTCAGACTGTCAGTTATTGGTAGCTCTTTGAGGTACTGATTCAATTTGGCATTTTTCACCTAAGTTTCTCTATGTGCAGAACATCTTTATCTAGTTTTTAGTGTAGTTTTTTAAATGTACACTTTTACTTCATTATGGGAAATAACTCTTGTCTCTGCAAAAATGAGGCAGATGAATGAATTAATTCAAAACACTAGTGACAAGTCCTGTGCTAGCTCAACCAGAAAAACAAAACCAAACAGCATGGAGATGGGAGGTGGGCCCGGAATCCCTACCCAGCCTAGTGAGCTGTTAGCAACTGACAGATGCTGGGAGAGGGAGAGATGGTTTTCTTTAAAAGTGTTATCCCTGGTAAGTCAGCTACTTCCTATGAAAATATATGGACAGTGGGATATGGACAACATAAGTTACCAGATGGCCTTAAAAATTCATATATAAGTTTTAAATAAGAACTCAGAAATATTAGTCATTATTAGAGGAGTAGCACATATAATTTATTAAACAGTGAGAGCAAAATTAAGAACCAGAAACAACAAATAGTTCTGTCCTTGGGATGTTTTAATTTTGACAATTTAATTATTTGCTATAGTGTTAACCTTTTAAAGGCAAATATAATTATAGTTGGAAGGACTTTAAACTGTTAAAAAAAATCACATTGCAAGCGTCTCCCTTTTGTCTCTTATTTCATTAATCTGTATTGTCTGTCTTTTTCTTTTTGTGAATTTAGCTAAAGGTTTATAAATCGTGTTAATCTATTCAAAGATCCATGTCTTTGTTTCATTAATAGTTTGTGGTTTTTAATTTTAATTTAATTTAATTTAATTGGGCTTTTTTCATCAGTTTTGCCTGGATCTTTGCTATCTCTTTCTTTCCACTTTTATGAGATGCTGATTATTCTTGATTTCCCAAAGTCTTCAAGGGTATTCTTAAATTATTTATTTGAAATACCTAGTTTTTAATGTAGTTGCTTAGCTGTCTAAATGCTCCTGTTAGGACTACATACATATAGGTCCCATTTCATTATAGTATATTTTCATTTTTATGAACTCTAGGATATATATATATAGATATATATAGATGTGTGTGTGTGTGTGTGTGTGTGTGTGTGTGTGTGTGTGTGTGTGTGTATCTTGAAATATTCCTTGGCCCAATTATCATTCAGTAGTGAGCTATTTAATTTCCATGAATGGTTCCATAGCTTCTGTTAATGCCCTGTCATAGCAAAAAAACAAAAACAAAACAAAACACTTTTCCTTATAATTATCCCCCCTTCTCTGGCTCTTTCAGTCTTTATACTGCCCCTTTTTCAATGATCCTTAAGCCTTGGGAAAAGTATAATACAGATTCCCTGCTTAGGGCTGAACATTCTTTCAGTGTCTTATTTTCTGAACTTGGCCAGTTGTGGGTCTCTGTTGACTTCTACTTGTGCATAAAGAATCTTCTGTGATAAACATTTAGCAATGCACTAATCTAAGAGTATAAGTGTAAGTTATTAAATGTCAGTATAATAGTATGCTCATTTGGCAGATAAATATTTATAGATTCTCTTCTATGGACTTTTAGCTGTCTAGGAACAGGTTCAAGGCTCTAATAATGGTGCAAGTTACAGGTTTTATTATATGGAGAAAGCCTGAAGTCCTATATATGGCCAATTTTTAAAATTACTATGTTAATTACACAAAATGACGAGTTTTACTGTGAAAATTTTGACCAAAGCATTAAGAAAAATCCATGGTCTTTATAATTACACAAAGTGAATTAAAATTATGAAAAACAATAGATGGTTCTGTGGATAAAGATGTTGCTTTCAAATCTGATGACTCAAGTTTTATCCCCAGGTCCCATATTGTAGATAGAGAGTACTGACTCTACACGTTGTTTGACCTTCTGTCGTTAAATATCCTTCCCTGGGAAGAACACAATATCTTCTCTCTTACCTCAGGTCCTGATGACACAAAAAGGTAAGATGCCATCAAAATTCACAGTGGGAGCAGCAGTTTGTTTGTTGGCTTTACTAACAGAGCACAGAAAGGCAGTTACAGGATTTATGAATTGTGCCACACAAAAAAGGCAACATTGGATGTCTTAACGAAGTAGGAAGGATGACTTCAGTGGTGCAGATAGAATTCTCATGCCTAGTTTGTCCCCATCTAAATGCTCTAGCACGCTGAAACCATGAAGTTATGTAGACGTAGGGCAGAATTGCATGCAGCTGACTTGAATGGAACACTGGATGCTCAGAGGAGAACTGCATGACCCTTCAGGGAACCTATTTCAAAGAGGGAATTCAACAGTTAACAAGCCAAGCTGAGACTACAATGTGAATAGGTCAGCCAAAATCTTGAAGACATGGAATGTTTGGCTCAGATGATTATCTGATCAATCCCTTGTACATGTGTAGCTTGATATACACACACACACACACACACACACACACACACACACACACACACAGAGAGAGAGAGAGAGAGAGAGAGAGAGAGAGAGAGAGAGAGTAAACAATAAATTAAAAAATATAAAATTATTGAATCTGCATAAAGTTGTTTTACAGTCTTGTATGTATCCCATTGGTTTGTTCCACCTTGCTGGTGCTGATAGTTTTTTATATTGCTTTGGATTATCATTATAAGGCACAGATTATCACAATTCTAGTGTTGCCTTTTTCTTAGAATTTTTCATGTATAGGTGAAATTTATGATGGTTTTCTATTTATCTGAAGACTTCTAGTAAGATTTTGATAATGATTTCAATGATACTTTATTAAATTTGATTAAAACACTCTTCTAAATAATGTATGTTCTGCCACTCTTAGAATATGGGATTTCTTTCAAACTTTAATGTCTTCTCCTTTCCTACTTGTATATTTCAATTTGAAATTCTTTGATGGCATTGGTTAAGGATATGCCTCAGCTTCTTATGAGTTGGGGGTTTTAGATCAGGGAGTGCGATTGTTCTACTGATTTACATTTTCATGGATTTTTTTTTTTACTGGAGCACAGCAATGTCTCTGATACTTATTGGTTGACTTTGCAGCCTGTTACTTTCCTAAAAGTGCTTGCCAGACCTAAGTGACTACTGCTGGAGTGTTTACATATGGGATTGTAGTTTGGAAAAAGCAATAAAGTAGCTACTTCATTTCCCATATGAATCCTCATTTGGAATTAGAGGCTGCCTCTGTGTCATCATTCATATTAGAGAAAACTATTTTCATTTATTATACCCAATTTTCATTGTGTTCAAATATGATGGATAGTCCCACCCTTGATTCTCATTATAAAAGGAGACTTTGAAGTTTTCCAAATACTATTTCTGTATGTGTTAAAATAATGGCGTGAGTTTGTCTTCCATTTATTATTTGACAGCATTATTTATTGACTCATGTGTGTTCCATTCCCTATGGGCATTAATTAATATAAGAATGTCCCCAGGGGGCTGAGGTTTGCATACCTGCCCCCTTTGTGGTGACACTGTAAGTGGTTGGGAGGTTTGGGCTTGCTGGAGAACTTTGTTGGGGAGTGCTTTGAGATGAACCGCCTCATATCACTTCTAGATGTGAGCTCTAGGCATCATGTGCCCAGTGCCATTTCTGCCAGATGATGCATTTCCCGACCATGACAGACTCTTGTCCCTCTGGAACTCTTCCTTCTTAGTTTCCCTTGTCATAGTGTTTTTAAGCACAACAGAATAGTAACTAACACACATGCATTCCTAGTGTGAAACTTATTTCCTCTTTAAGTGTGACCTTTAAAGTTTTTTCTTCAAATGGATTTCCCCTATTTTTGTATTTATTCTTGAAAAATTGCATAAAATGTATTTTATCATAGTCATCCTCCCTAATGTCTTCTAGAACCAGCTCCCTTTTCCATATCCATCTAAATTTCTATCCTCTCTCATTTTGAAAAACTATCCTGTACAATTTGTGCTGCCCATATACTATT